>NW_024464722.1:73086-74385 GCF_000004515.6 Glycine max
GAATGAATGACATGCCATCTTTACTCTTTAGTTAGGAAAATTCATCCTACCAACATAAGGAAAAGGAATGTTCATTAACGGAGGGGTTGTAAAAGAGGGGCAATACACTAGCTACTCACTGCTGAACGCAAACACAGTGGTTTCAAACTTTCAATCAAGTTGTTAATCTTTTTGTGATGGATGATTGGTCAATGGTGTGGGAAAAAGTAAAAAATGAAAAAACTTGAATTTTATACTCCAAGTCCAAGGTAGTTTGATGTATGGGAATTTATTTAAATGATGTGGATTGTTTAAGCTTTATTGTTTCAGTAGTTATGTAATACTCCCAAACTAATTATTTTATTGATGCAGGTATTGTGGCACGGGATGGAGTTATTGGCTTGTATCGGGGATTTGTGCCCAATGCTTTGAAAAACTTACCAAACAGCAGGTACTTGTGATCTTCTATTTCTGGTTATTAAGATTTCAATCTTTGCACTGTGCCTAGTGAAATTACAATTTTGTTCTTATTTTCATTATTGTGAGTTGTAACATTTGATATTGCTACTGCCTCCATGTCGTTAAGCATACAAAGCTATGATAAATAGAACTTACTACATATGACATTGTATTTTAATTTGAAGTTGATTATGATTAGATACCTGATTCAGCCCTTGGTTATCTCTATACAGCATCAGGCTTACTACATATGACATTGTCAAACGCCTAATTGCAGCTAGTGAGAAAGAGTTTCAAACAATTACCGAGGAAAACCGCAACAAACAAAAGAAACCCCAATAGTCAAAGACAGTGAACCTAGGATTCATATTGTTTTTAGCCATTCTTTTCCCGCTGGAATTTTGTGGAAGTAATGCTTCAGCAATTCTGTCCAGTATTAGCGGGAATTGGTTTTTAGATAAGCCAAACTGTCAGCAGTTATGAGTATATACCAGCAACCAATATTTGGTATCTTGGGGCTATAAGTTTTGCAGGACACAGTGTGCTAGTTAATGTAATGCCATATTCTTTTGCTGAATGTATTTTAGCTGTAATTTTTTGTAGGGATTTTGCCAAACTGAATGGCTATTTTATTATATTTTTTATTGCTATTATTTTAACTTTTTAAATTATATATTATGCTTTATTTGGTTTGTTGTTATTATTAATTGTATAGTCTATTTATATGTTATGCTTTAGACAATTTTCTATATTTTTTTAATACTATTATTTTTCCAGAACCATATCGGATGAGTCATACAGGTAGGAATCTAACTCGTGTCTTCCGCATTATTTATTAGAACACTCAAACCATCTGAGCTA
>NW_024464722.1:75301-79041 GCF_000004515.6 Glycine max
ACCAAAAGCATATGTTACAACGGTGGATCCTTGGTAACTTCTGAAGAGCCATCTGAGCACCAGGAAGAGGGTGGATCCTTGGCTTGAAATATGATGTCTTAAAAAACTCATGAACACGGATATTAGCGGCAGAACAAAATATAAGGGTTTGGTGAAAATGCAAAAGAGAAGGAAATAATTTATATCCAACAAATTCCATAAATTAATGAATAGCAAAACCATTCACAAAAATGTGATGTGAAAATCTGACAGATACAGTTACCTTCATCACATGAACAATTTCTTATCTGCAACAAAAATGAAGGGTGCATCAGACTCCACATACAAACATGCACAAATTCACAACTATACAATGAGGACTAAATGGGCTATAACAAGTGTTGATTATCTTTTTATCAATGAAATTTTATTTAAAATAGCACCACTAGTGCACAAGCCAAATACACTTGATGCAGAACTCAGAGAATTACCAAAGCAGACAAATAATACCTTGCAAAACTCATACACATGATATTCAAAAACTGAATAATTTGATGAATATTGATCTGCAACGAACTTGTTGAGAGCTGACACAAAGTTTCCTAATACTATTTATATGATTGGCAATCCGTATGGGTCATACGACCTATATGGATCAGCAATCCATATGGGTTTTTTAAAAAAAAAAGTCATGGATGGAGCATGGGAGAACAAAGAAGCAAGGGCATGGGAGAACCAACAACTAGAAAGGTGCACAAACAATGAAAACCAAAACACAACAATACAATGGAGAAACATGTGGAGAAGGATTCACTAACCTCGAAGGCGATCAAGAAGACCAAAGGAACAACAGCCACGAAGAAGACGAAAGCACCATAGCAGCAACCAAGGACCACGACGAACCAGCCAACCACCCATGGAGAAAACAGGAAGAAGAAGCACTGTCGAACAAAAGAGGAAGAACAAGCATTGCCACTAGAGAACAGAGGAAGAAGAAGCATCGGAGAAAAGAGGAAGAAGAAGTACTTCCTAAGAAGAAGAAACGGCACAGGAGAGGAGAATGAATAGTGACTCGTACGGACGAGTCACTTTTGGCTTTTTAGCCCTTTCACCCACGTTGTTGGGTGCCTAAAGCAATGCCCAATTTTGGGCACAACTTAAGAGCCCAAAGCCCAATAATTAGAAAAGACAATGGAATTGTTCTTTCCACTCCCCTTCTTTACTAGAACACTCCCACTTTATTTTTTCTTTTCCAAGAATACCCAAGTAAGAACACTTTCCTTCTTAACTCTGTACGACAAAGGCTTCTCTACCATTGCTGTAGACAGTAGCGTGAGCGTAATTTCAAGAGAAACGAGATGGTTGTGCTTGACGTCAACAACCTTTTCTTGGCTTGGTGGTTGCGATGATGGGAAAAAAGAAGGATTCAATAAAACAAAGTGACGTAGGGTTTTGTGAGGGTTCCGAAACCTCCAGAGCTTGGATCGACAACAATAGCAATTCTGATAGCATGTTAAGGTTGTGTTGTTGTGGTCTCAATTGTAGAAAGGAGAATCATCCTAAGAAGTATCACCCCCTCAAATACCCTAGAAATTAATTAATCTTCTAAGGTATTATGCACTACCCTTTTTTCTAATTCGTTTGGCATCATCTTCAAATTTGGAGTTGGCACATAATTGAAATGGGTGCAGCAATGTGCATTGAAATGGGTGCAGCAATGTGCACTAGGTGATCGACGACTTAAGGCCCCCATTTTGAGGGGCCCACAACTTTTAGAAAATTTGAAAAAAAAATATTAACTTCATTTTTAATATGAGTTTTGTGTATTATTTTTTTCAGGATTAGATTTATTAATTCATGAAATTTTTTATCGATAAATTATTAAGAAATATGCACTACTAAAAAAAGCACAATCTACATCGGTTATTTTAAACATACTACGTCAGTTACGAGACGTCGTTGTAGAACGTGTCATAGAAAACTAATAGGTCTATGACAACGGTTAAGCACGACGGTCTTAGAATGTATAGTACATTCTAAGACGGTCCAGACTCTACGACCGTCTTAGAATATATAGTACTTTCTAAGGCGGTTATATGTAGAACCGTCTTAGAAAGTTAATTCTTTTTTAAAAGTTTAGTTTATTTATTCTATGGTTGCAGCTACAAAAGGCCTCTCACTCTCTGGTTTTTTTTCACTCACCAAAAAGAAAGAAAGAAACCAATAGAATTTAGATCTTGTCATAATATAAATTATAAGAACTTAAGCATAAAATAAAAGGGGAATGGGAAAGGTACTTACTATGTAGAGTCTCTCCAAATAACTACAAATACAAATCATTTGGGCATATGAAACCCAGTTCCAAGAGTTTAAGGCAAGATGCATAAACATTTACATAGCAAAAAAATTTGACTAATGATCAAAACACTTCAAAACTATAAAGGTATACCATGCTCTAGTATTGCTGAAAATTATAATGTGTATTAATTTCTCACAAGTGATTACAACAAGGTAATTACATTATTCTAGTACAAGTAATCTAGAATTATCATGTTACATACATACTTACTACACTAAAACATAAAAGAAAGTTCTAGAAATTTGCATGATTATTTTAATAGGAGTGAACCTAATGGATGAATAAATAAGTTAATTTCTAAAGCAGCAGAAGCACATGACGAATGGGTCATAAAATTGACAACAAAAATAAACAACTAAGTCCTAAAGATTAATCAATTAGTCGTGCTAGTGAAATCTTTTTTTACTTTCTTTCCAATAAGAGCTAGTGAAATCTTTTGGCAGCACACCAGATGCTCAATTTTAACAAGTTTATCCCAAGGTTTTAAATTAATGTAAATTGAAATTTGGTGGTTGCAGCTTCATCGCGATCCTTGATATTGTAGGAAATAACAGACAAATACAAGGTGACCCTAAAAACTTAACATTGTGACCATTTAGAAATTAGAACCTTGGTATATCCATAAATGAGTAAAATGACAAAGCTGAGAGAAATAGGAATAGGGGATCCCCAGTGGCACAGATCCCCAGTGGCATATTTGCTTGTGTTCTCGGAGTAAGAGAGCCCAACACTAGCAGGGGAATCCAAATATATAATGTTGGAAACCTGAAATTAAGATGGATATCACTATCAGAATGACAGAAAGAAAAGAAAAGACGATAAATAAATTATGATATCCACTCTCACGTACATTTGATATGGCTTAATAGAGATCAACCATGTGTGTGTAATGAGATGAATCTAGTTTTATCTCAGTATTTTTTATTACCGAATATTAACAGAATAACTGATATTCTAACGGCAATTAGCTAGTGCTCAATTGCTCATGGTAGTTTAATAGGAACTACCATCATTTTGAGTGGGAGAGAACCACAGATAAAAGGAAGAGAGAACAGGGGGTTCAGTGCTTTTAGATTTATTTTTTAAAAAAGCATATTAATCAACTGTGATTCTTAGCAGCACAAGCAGAAGCATCATGCATGACGGGGACTATTTTGATGTGACAAAATAAATACCAACATATAGCTGTTGGAAAATATTTTCATTATAATTTAAAATTTGAAGTAAAAAATATTGTCATACTTCATATTTTTCAGCATTGTTTTTTAAACATCTAATATGTTTTCATATTTGTTTTTCCGTTTTTCCTTAAAACTAAAAGCACCCTTGTATCTTCTTCCATTCCTATCTTTTAGGAACTTTTCTTTTACTTGGTCAATTTATTTTCCTAACTGTTATAAGC
>NW_024464722.1:82578-85049 GCF_000004515.6 Glycine max
TTGACTTAAGCTTGATTGTCGGAGGGGTGCGGAGGTATTATATACTATAAGCAGAGTAATGTGGGTGTGGAAATGATTCAATCATTCGATGGTTTTGAAGAAAGGTGACGGTTTCCAGGGAATCATTCTGTGAACATAGTTATTATTATTATTAGATGAAATTCAACCAGTAGCAAGGTTATCATATCATTCTGGTGAATAAAGTTTATTTTTCCATTAAAAAAAGCTTGATTAAACCACACATGAATTGGTGGTTGGCATTGGAAAGGCCAAAAGAATTTACAAGGGGAGTGCAAAACCTTAGGTTAAACAAGAGGCAAAAAGAATTAGGAAAAGGGAGTGCTAAATCATATTAATTCTAGGGTATTTTAGGGGGAAATTACTAAGGGAAGTGTATTAGTAATATGAGCGAGTGGAAACAACAAATGTCAAAGACAAAACGTGAGAAAAACACACCTTTGTGAGAGGGAAGCGTCCTTGTGCAAAACGCAAAGTGAAGAGGTTTTGTTTTCGGTAGAATTTCTTATCGCAGGCAAGTATTTGCTCCAGGAACAACAATCACGTCACACTACTCATCCGTGATTGCGATCACAACAATTGTTCCCTTAAACTGCTTCGCAACAAGGCTAGTGGTCACACTAAAGGATTGTTCTGTCGTGATCACGGCCATGACAACCGCGATTAACTATTATGACTTTCTCAACACACTATTATAGGATGAATTTTATGCTAAGTCTCACTAAATAACTTGGGTCCATTTTTTATGTAGTGTGACTCACTCACTCACACCAAATTCACCCAAGGATATTAAGTTGAAAAGAATGTGTTGGTGACATTCCTCATATGAATAGAGCAATTCTAGCAAAGCACAACGCCTTGTGAAAATAAAGACATGGTTGTACTAATCACACAACCATATGCACATGTAACCTTTTACTTTTGAATACATGGTAACGGTACTATCTGAATAGGATTAATTTATTCCTACATAAATTTTTTAAAGCAATTCTTACAATGTATTTGAGAGATAAGAAAAGACAGAAACGCGTGAGTGAAATAAGTTGGGTGATAGGACAAAGAGATATTTAGAGAAAAAATAAATTGCATATTTCTCATACAAAGATGAGAGATGTTGATTGATTCCATCAGTTTTAGTTGTAGTTAGAGAGCCTCTTGTTGTGCAGTAGCCCTTTTGACTAGTCTGGAGTGAACATTGCAATGTTAGCATGACCACTCATGTTGTTCTTTTGCAGCCGAGAGACATGATGGAAGGTTCTCATACCAATTGATAAGAATCTTGAGAGAATCACATCACAAAAGCTTGCAATCCATAAGAATCTTGGAGAGCCCAAGGCTTTATAAACTCTACAATAGAATCCAATATTTTTAATATGGGACTCAAATCTCATAGCTTGCTATTGGATCCTAACTTTGACCTAAATTTCAAATGAAGTCTACTTCCCTTTAATATTTCGTTATTATTTAGTAATTGATAGTCTTTTTAGATATCCTAATTATTTACAAGTCTCTCTAACGTTTCTAAATTTTCAAATTTAGTTATAATTGTAAATGTAAATATATATTGCCGTCTACACTTGTGTACCTAAACACATGTAAGCATAAAATTGTAATTTATAAAGACTTCTCATAAATTTGTCTATTAGAAATATACTTGTTTGCTCATCTGAAGTGTTGTGCTAAAGCAATAAATGGTGTGATGTTACCAACTGATTCTGAATACATTACTATATGCCACAAAGTAAAATTGTTTATTAGAATGCATTGTCGAAGCCAAAAACCAAGTGAAACCTCATCTCTATTTCAAGCTATATAATTGATCATTGATTACGACCTGTTTAGATACAAGTTGGAAGAGCTTTTGAGAGTCTCTATCGAAAATATAGAACTTTTTTGGTAGAGAAACTTTGAAAATTTCTTCTAACATTGCACCCAAATAGACTTTTAATCTTGACGTTTAAGGACACTCATAAGAAAGGGGAGTTACAACACTTGAATATATGAGTGCGGTGTCCACAATGTAGCCCCGCACAACACATACACCATCAAAATTCCATGCTCCTTTTTTTATTATTTAAATTTTCACTTGTTTGTTTTTAATTAAGGGTTATAATTTCACTGGATAGAAATGTAACCAGAAATTCAAATCCAAATCACACTAGTCATCACCTCTAAATATTCAATAGCCAAATGTTCAGATCACAAGAGTGAACAGGACTTCATTCAAAACCTTAAAAGTCATAATATGGAATTACCAATTTTTTCACTTCAATAAAATACTGTCTTTTTTATATACAGAAGAACTCAAAAGAAAAATGGGGACAATCTTCATAACCCTACACCTTCAAAAGGATACACTTTTCAAAAGTGTAGAAGACATCTCAGTGACTCCCCAGTGGTCAAAAGATCAAAAGCCTTGTTTATCTCCTCGAAAGGAGGCTCGTGAGTGATAA
>NW_024464722.1:98665-100610 GCF_000004515.6 Glycine max
ATGATAGATTAAATATAAATAATACATAAATCTCTTATTTTTATTTAATCTATCATTTAAATATTTATTTATTAAATAAATTTTACCATTTATATTTATTTAAATATTTAATTATAAATACTCATTTTCATATTATATAATAACATTTATTGATTATTAGCAATACTGATAATATTGAAAATATAAAAAATGATCATTAATTAATCAATTTTTAATTGCAGGTTATTAAATCTTTAACATCGTTTTTTAACTGAGCACCGATGTGAAAATCACTATTTTACATCGTTTCTTATGATAACACTGATGTAGAAGGTCTAACTTCTACATCATTTCTTAACTGACCACCGACGTAGAAGGTCTAACTTCTACATCGTTTTTTAACTGAGCACCGATGTGGAAAACCGCTATTTTACATCATTTTCTATCATAACACCGATGTAGAAGGTCTAACTTCTACATCGTTTCTTAACTCAGCACCAATGTGGAAAAACACTATTTTACATCGTTTTCTATGATAACACCGATGTAGAAGGTCTAACTTCTACATCGTTTCCTAAGTAAGCACCGATGTGGAAAAATGTTGTCTTTCTACAACGGTGGTTGGAGGACCGATGTTGAAACTTTTAACTTTCAACAACATCCTATTCAACATCGGTTGACCACCGATGTAAAATGTGTTTTTTCCACCAATGTTGAAATCGCTTTTCTAGTAGTATTAATTTCATTTTTATATCAATAAGATTTACAAAATCAGGAGTCCAAAAATAATAAAATCAAAGATTAAACTGACATATATTTCTAAACTAGGGTTACCAAACATGTGAGGTTGATCATGATGACATTTTGACATTGCCACCTTGTACTAATTAACCAGAGTTACCAAACCAGTGATAGAATTATAATAAATGAAAAAGGAAGTTTTTTTTTCACAAACAAATTGCAATAAAAGAAAAATGATTTCTAATAATGGCATTAATTGCTTCCCACAAATGCCCCTATTTAAATGTCTTTGATATAATTTATTATTTCATTAAATATTGATGACAATTACAATAGTAAAAAATTGTGCGAATATTACTTTCTTTTTTTCCCGTAGTTTTCTGAATATTTTATCAGTTCTTCTCTCAACCATTTAAATTGATGACTATGATTTTTTGTTTGTGTAAATATTCTGTCAATTAAATTATTGTTCCTAGGAAACATAATATAAAGCTATCATTTTTCTTTTTTTAAAGAAAAAAATTTAGACCTTTTTTAATATATTTGCAGCTTTGCTCAAATCTTAGTCTACACAATTCAAGTTCATGGAATGAAAAATGAATATATGTTTGTTTCTCTCTCTCTGGACCTGAAGTATAATGAAATAGAAAAATGTTGGAGAGTGCAAATTCGTATAGTGTGAAATGAAATATTCTTATATGTCCATTAGCACCCACCATTTCAGATACGGGTGCAGTCCAATCCAAACCATGGTCATATAATGCACATGTCATTTTAATTTATCCTTTTGAGAAATGGAATTTGATATCACTTTTCTTTCAATTTACCAACAAGAAACTAGCTAGCTAGATAGACGAATTGATTAAAATTCATTGCAAAACATATGACAACTAGACCAGACCAACCACTAGAAGATTTCTAGATTTTCAAATGCAAATCCAGCTTTGCCTTCTCGATTGCTTCCTACTCTGAACCCGGTGGTCCGAGTATAAGAGTAGTGACTTCTACTTCGGCATCAGATACATGCAAGCCGAGTGTCAACAATGACCTAGGCAGTGGGGCTTCACCCTCCTGTCCAACAGCCTATCCATCAACATGCAACAGGTTATATTGTGGCTCAACACCCTGATCTAGAATGTTCCATGTGATAGGCCTGTCCATGACGAACAGGAGGTCCAAGGTCATGTGAGGTAGCTTGAGCGATCACATTAGTGGTGATTTTGGT
>NW_024464722.1:100949-104014 GCF_000004515.6 Glycine max
AAAAATGGGAGGGAGAAAGAAAGTTGAGGAATGCTTCTCAACTAGGGCAAGGAAAAATGAAGAAATGAGCTCTCTATATATAGGGAGTGAAACACTATTCAAGTGTTTATCTGAGCGATGTGGGACTTGAAGCCTTTTTTTTTCAAACTTTCATCCTTTGTTCTAACAATCCCCCACTTGAAATTTGAAAAGAAGATTTTCGAGGATTTCAAAAAATTGTGCATAAACAAAGGTGTCATACAACTTGAACCTTTGCATAGTGGGTAAGATTCAGATTTTACTAGAGTGACTCGAAGTCTTGAACTCTATCTCTGACATCAAACCACACACAACCTTTTCATAGGTGTATTCTATAAAGCCCGTGCGTTAAAGGTCATGCACGTCTATCCCGGTATAGTGAACGCTCTAGAAATTTTTGCCCAAAATTTCATATGAAGCGGCCCCCACTTCAACATTCACATAGGTGAGTCTATCAAAAGTACTCTTGTAGCCTAGGTACTCCACTCAACGTAGAGTATAGATCTCATTAAGAATTATGAATTTTTTTTCATAACTCATTCTCTTGTTACTTCAGGAATCATGCTGCTTTCACTTATAACAACATGTTCATCTCATATCACTTCATAACTTGTTATTACCCATTGAACCTAGTTATTGGGATCTCCAATCATTTAGGTCGGGTTACCATCATGAATGATCATCACAGTAAGGGCAATAGTCCCATTCTTTTAGAAGTGTTATGGACTTTCATCAAAGGATCTGCTAAATTATCATCAGTGCGTACGTGATCCACTCTAACAACTCCTGTTGAGAGTAATTCTCTAACAGTGTTGTGCTTACGATGTATCTGTCGTTTCTTACCATTGTAATAACGGTTCTCAATTTTTGCAATAGCCGCGGTACTATCGCAATGGATCAACACAGTTGGTATCGGTCTTTCTCATAAAGGAATCTCTACAAGTAAGCTTCTCAGCCAACTTGCTTCATCACTAGTAGTTGCTAGTGCTATCATCTCATATTCCATAGTGGATTGAGCTAAGATAGTCTGTTTCTTTGACTTCCAAGAAACAGCCCCACCAGCTATGCTAAATATATAGTCGTTGGTTGCTTTGGAATCATCTGAAAGAGTGTTCCAATCTGCATCGCTGTATCCTTCAAGTACAACAAGAAACCTTTTATAATGTAATCAAAGGTTTATGGTTCTTTTAAGGTACCTCATTACCCTTTCAATAGCGTGCCAGTGCTCCATATTAGGTCTACTGGTAAACCTGCATAATAATCCCACAACATAGGTTATGTCGGGTCTAGTACAATCAGTGGCATACCTAAGGCTGCCAATGATACTTGCGTACTCAATTTGTCGTATACCTTCACCAGTGTTCTTAAACAATTTTACACTTGGATCATATGGTGTACTAGCAGGTTTACTGTCAAAGTAGTCATATTTCTTTAAGATCTTCTCAATGTAGTGAGATTGATCCAGAGAAATTCCCTCTTTTGACCTAGTAATCTTAATACCAAGGATTACACTTGCTTCTCCGAGGTCTTTCATATTAAAGTTGTTACACAATAATGATTTCACATCGTTCACTACATGAATATTTGAACCAAATATGAGAAGGTCATCGACATATACACATATGATAGTGCAAATATTATTTACAGATTTGTAGTAAATGCATTTGTCACTTTCATTCACCTTAAACCCATTCGAGACTATTAAGTTATCAAACTTTTCACGCCATTGCTTAGGTGCTTGTTTTAGACCATACAAAGATTTATCTAACTTGCAAACTTTATCTTCTTGTCCATGAATCACAACCCCTTCAGGTTGTTCCATATAGATTTCCTCTTCCAATTCACCATTTAAAAAAGCAGTTTTAACATCCATTTGGTGTACCACTAGACTATGAATAGCAGCAAGAGGTATTAGCACCCGAATAGATGT
Source organism: Glycine max (assembly GCF_000004515.6). Lineage (NCBI taxonomy): Eukaryota > Viridiplantae > Streptophyta > Magnoliopsida > Fabales > Fabaceae > Glycine > Glycine max. Next base: position 102,898 of record NW_024464722.1, read on the forward strand.
TATTCTAGTGACTGGTGAAAAGGTGTCGAAGAAATCCACATTCTCTCTTTGCCAAAAACCCTTGGCTATAAGGCGAGCCTTGTATTTATCCACAGTACCATCAGGTTTTAGTTTCTTTTTCAAGATTCATTTACAACGAATTGGTTTGCACTCAGGAGGCAAGTCTACTGAATGTCATGTCTTGTTAGATTCTAAAGAATCCATTTCATCATTAATGGCTTCTTGCCACAAGTCAGCATCCAAAGAAGACAAAGCTTCTTGGAGGTTTGATGGATCCTCCTCTAATCTATAGGCCATATAATCGGGCCCATAATCTTTAGCAATTCTTTCTCTCTTACCTCTTCGAGGCTCTATATCTGGTTCTGGTTGTGCAAGATTTTCACTACTAATAGCAGGAAGATAACTGGATGAAGTACCCCCATTATCCCTTAATTTAAAAGGAAATTTATTTTCATAAAAATCAGCATCATTTGACTCTATGATCACTTTTGCGTTTAGGTCATAAAACCTATACACTTTGCTATTAATAGCATAACCAATGAACACACATTCATAGGCTCTACTTGCAAGTTTAACCCTCTTAGGGTCTAGGATCCTTACATAGGCCAGACATCCCCAAGTTCTCAAATAAGACAAATTTGGTTGTCTTTTCTTTAATATCTCATAGGGAGATGTCTTGCTTTTTGATTTGGGGATTCTATTTAGCACATAACAAACAATTAACAAAATTCCGCCTCACCAAAAAGATGTTGCATTAGAACTCAACATAGTAGCTACAACTAATTCTGTAAAAGTTCTGTTCTTTCTTTCAGCTTTACCGTTCATTTCAGGTGAATATGGGCGTCTCATGTATGATTCCATGCAAATTATAAAACTCATTAAACAAACTGGAATCATACTCTGTGCCTCTATCACTTCAAAGTTTCTTAATTTTCTTATTGAATTGATTTTCAATTTCTATTACAAATAACTTAAACATGTCAAGCGCTTCACTTTTATTTTTCATAAGATATACATATGTATAATCAGAGCAGTCATCAATAAAAGTGATAAAATATCGTTTTCCATTTCTGGGTCACGTTCCATCAAATTCACATATATCATAATGTATTAAATC
>NW_024464722.1:104130-117273 GCF_000004515.6 Glycine max
TAGTATGCCCAGTACTTAACCCGCTTAGGGCATAACAAATTCTAGAATGCCAGATATTAAAATCACACAACATGTAAGCAGAAGGAGAAACTTTATTAATATCAAGATTCAATTTGAACATGTCATCAATGGCATACCCTTTCCCTACAAATACCCCATTCTTGGTCAAAGTAAATAAATCTGCACCTATGGTCTAATTAAACCCAGCCTTGTTTAAAACAAAATCAGAAACCAGATTCTTTCTCATCTCTGGAGTATGCATCACATCTTTGAGAATCAAAGTCTTTCCAGAGGTAAACTTCAGTTCAACATCTCCAGTTCCAGCAACAGTAGTGGTGTGGGAATCACCCAGCAACATTTTCTTATTTTCAACATTCGTGTATGTTTTAAATATAGCACGATCATAGCAGACATGGCGGGAGGCGCCAGTGTCTACCCACCATCCATCTAATCCTCCAATCATATTGATCTCAGTTATCACAACTATGTATGGCTCTTGAGTCATGTTAGCCTGGGGAGCACCTGTCATTGAAGGATTTTTGCATTTGCGTGCCATATGTCCCAGTTTGCCACAATTGTAGCAGAGGAATGGCTCACCGGGATTATTCTTGGCAGGTGGATGTTGTCTAGCATGTTGGACCCTTGGGAGGTTCTTGTTGCGGTTGGAGGTATTTCTCACATTGCAGTTCTGATTCTTAAAGTTTTTGCCAATAGGCTTCAGATCTGCACCTGTGTTCTTCCTTTTAGTGTTGTTGTGAGACACAACCAACACTTCATCTTTCTAATCTTGTCTGCGTGCCTCTTCCTCAATGCGCAGACGTGTAATCAGAGACTCCAAAGAGAATTCTTTGGTCTTGTGTCTGAGAAGGTTTTTGAAATCCTTCCAACCAGGAGGCAGTTTGTCTATGATGGCAGCAACCTAAAATTGCTCGTCCAATGCCATACCCTCTGATATGATATCATGAGCAATTTTCTGTATCTCATGGGATTGAGACTCTACTGATTTATCATCAGTCATTTAATACTTGAGGTAGCAGCTAACAGCATACTTTTTAGTCTCAGCTTCCTCAGTATCATACTTCTTTTCCAAAGCCAGCCAAACTAATTTGGCATACTTATATGGGCTATAATAATCATAGAGATCATCAACTAACCCATTCAGAATGAAATTCTTGCTTAGGTAATCATTTTCATTCCAGAGAGCTAATTTCGTAGTCATTTTATCCTTCACTTCCTTCTCAACATCCTCAGGTACCACCGGAATATCAATGTTCAAAACATAGGCAACTTTTCTCATAGTTAAAGAAAACATCATCTTTTGTTGCCAACGCTTGAAATGATACCCTTCAAACCTAAAAGGTTTGTTGAGGTCATTGTTGTTCGAGCCAATAATATCTACGGTAGCCATAGCAGAACCGAAATCGTCTTAAAATTATTGTAACAATAGTTTATGGAAAACCGAAAAAATTATTGGCTGAGTCTCGGACAATGTCGCTTTCTTTAAGACGTTTCGTGGCACTTCCAAAAATTGTGCAAGCAGACTATCAATCACGAAGTCCCCAGGATAAAATAGCCCAGATCATTGTATAAGATTCCCACTGCACTGAGGGAACCTTTCTAGAATTACACCTTCTTGTATGACTTGAAAAGTCACTTTAAAGCCACCCGAAAATATGACTTGAAAAGTCACTATTATAGCTAACCGAAAATATGACTAAAAAAGTCACTCTTATAGCCAACCGAAAATATGACTTAAAAAGTCAATCTTATAGTCAACCGAAATTATGACTTAAAAAGTCACTCTTATAGCCAACCGAAATTATAGAGCAACAGAAAGAAAGAGGGAGAAGTTTGCCGGAAATGCATCGGCTGAAAAATGGGAGGGAGAAAGAAAAGTTGAGGAAATGCTTCTCAACTGGGACAAGGAAAATGAAGAAATGAGCTCTCTATATATAGGGAGTGAAACACTATTCAAGTGTTTATCCTGCGATGTGGGACTTGAAACCTTTTTTTTTCTTTTTTTTTTTCCTTTCTTTTTTTCAAACTTTCATCATTTGTTCTAACAAGACCACATTTACTTTTGCTTTCAGTAATATATTACACCTAATATAGTTTTGAAATGCAAAAGTTAATTATTTATCGTTATAGTATTTTATTATAATAAAGTTTTTTCATCATCCAAGTGTGTCTTGATGTGAATGAGATGACTGATATAATAATTGGGCTGCAATCATGTATAATATGGACAATATACAGGAGAAAATGGAATTATGAAAATTGATATTTAGAAATTTTTATCAATAAATATTAATTTGTTAGAAATTTTATTATAAATATTAGTTGGAGAATTTTGAATATGTCCTATTTTCTTTTTCCTTCATCTTTTTCCAACTAGGGAACCAATTTTATCTCTAATAAACATCTAGGGTTGTTATGATGATTAGGAAAGTGACATTTTAGAGAGGGGTGATGAGTGGAATTATGTAAAGGCAGAAAACTTTTAAGCCGACGTTTATAATATATTTTTATAGTAATTCATAAATATAACATAAAATTAACTTAAAGGATATTATTATATATTATATTTCTTAAATATAATATATTATTAATATAATAAATAAATATTAATTATAGTATATGAATCAAGATATTTGATGATTACGATGTATTTGTTAAATTTAAATAAAAAAGTAACTATTATATAAAAATAATACCTATATATATATATACATATTTTTTATTATTATTCTTGTTTAAAAGAGTTATTTTAAGAAATAAATTTAAAATTTGAAATTTGAAATTTTATAAAAGAGAGAGGTGAAAATTAAAACGCATTATTATTTAGAAGAAAAAGATCTTTCATTATTTGTTATGGTGAGTGCATATTCCAAATCTCCTTTCCATTGAATAAGAAAACATGATCCGCAAGAAATCTCGTGATACACGTAGAGTGGTGGGCTGTGGTCCCCAAGTAATTAAGTGGTGGCCGTGCGGGGCATATGATTAACAATCTAATAGGATGGATCCAAAAAAAAAAAACATATTCGAGTATATACTACGTACGTACACATAAATTATTGTATATGATTATTGATTACTGGCCAATGGATTAGGTTAATTAGGTGAAACTTTTTTATTTAAATTTCAAAAAAGAAAAACTTTAGCCTAGAAAATTTTCTTAAAATACTTCTAAAAGTACAAATAAATTAGGTGAAAAAACTCAATAATTTGTAAATCTAAATGAGTAAAATACTAACATAAAAATTAAATACAGTGAATTATATATCATGTAGATGCATATATTTTTTTAATAAGCAAAAAAAAAAACATGCATATAATATTAAGCTCGTAATATCTTAAATTATTGAGGTTGACCAAGTTCCTTACCCGAAGATACCCCACAACTGAGTAAGGTGAGTCTTTTGATGTGGTGGTTGAGTTCACCATTACCATCAACGTGAATCTTGACGACACATGCTGAATCTACCACCGTGTACTCTGTGAAAGTTGAAGTGTTCAAGAAATGGAAGATGGGTTTTCCATCCATTGTAGAAAACCTTGTGGCACCATCACTAGCCATCACCTTCTTCATAGGATCCACCCCAAATCTCTCACACTTGTTGGTTTTCTCACACTTGCAATATTTGCAATCCCCACATTCCCCATTGAAGATTGGCACCACCAAGTCCCCTTCTTTCATGTCACTTACACCTTCACCCACAATCCTAAAAAATATTATTAAACCCACAAACACAATCACAAGTGTTCTCATTTCAATTCAAGTTCATATAATAGAACATATGTTTTTATGTACAATATTACATGAACTTCTCCATAAGAGGGGAAATAAAAACAAAAATGTAACATGAATTGAGTTTTTTTTTTTACAAAAATTGAAATTATTTTATGCAGATAACTTTTATAAAAACTCTCTTTTTATTGTATTTTATAAAAGCTCTTTTAATTTCTTCAAAGGTTTTCAATTCTCCTTATGTAAAGAGGGTCTAAATCATCAATGTTATATAAAAATGTTTATTTTAAAGTTATTTTTTATAATTTTAAATAAATTTCATAATCTAGAATTTTCTGAGACTAACACGTGCATTTAGCATATGGCACGTGTTATCAATTTGTCTAAAATATTAAAGGAAAAAAAAAAGAGTTATGTTGTTTTGAATTTTGGGAAATAAATGTTTATTTTGTATTAATTTATTATTTTGACTTTGGTTAGGAATTGGATTTTCTCGACAAATCCATTATAAGAAATATCATGTATATTTAACGGATAAGCAGGGACCGCTAAAGCAGTCTATGAATTTTATAGAATTTTTTTTGTCCGAATTAGAGATTGTGTACTCTCTAACTCATTAGAGGCAGTCGAGGAATGTCGGTTAAAAAGAGTGTTGCTAGGTGCACCCAGCATTATTGTTGGTACACCCAGCAAAGCTCTTAAATGGTAAAATTGTCCCTACTTGTTTTTCTTCTTACGGGTCAAGGTGATCCGTACGTTGATCCGTAAGACACTTACGAATCAAGTTGATCCGTAAGTGTCTTACGGATCAACGTACGGATGACCTTAATCTGTAAAAAGAAAAACAATTTATTAATTAGTTTGTTATATATAGAAATCTATTTTTTTAGTTGAGATTCTTGTAATTGAAAATGATTATGCAATACATGAATTCAAACAGTACATTAACTTCAACATAGTCAAACGAAATTAAATTTCCATAAAATACTACAACTAACTAACTCATGCTAATTTTGCGACAAGGACAACTCGTCTTCCATTTGCGGTAAAGGTTTACTGAAAACAGCTAAAATTTCTATTGGCCCAATCTTTTTCCAGTAGTTAGACTCAATGAGCACCTTCATCACGTCCTCGTTGGTTTTGAGTTCAATTATTTCAAATTTTATAACTTTTTCTGAATACTCATGGTGACTTGGTTTCCGAAAAAACAATCGCGTTACCATTTGTGTTTCATCAACACCATAAGGGGGAATCCCATGAGGCGCAACTTGTTTGATCAAATCCTTCAGTTCATCCATGGTACATCCAGTGGGAATGTCAAAGTTTTTGGGATTTTTTCCTGTGAACGAGTAACCTACAAACTCATTTTGGCGTGACATGTTCCACCTCCCATTGTAATATAGCAGGGCATCATGAGTAGGGGTCATAGTAGTTTCAAGTAAGTTTAAAATACCATCTGGGGTTCTAGTAATGCTATATAATAACTCAATCGGACCAACAAACGAAAATTCATGATTACACATTAACATTGTGTTAACATCAGCATCATCTTTAAGTTGCATACATTGAAACCAAAATTGATTACCTGCATACGTGAAAGGCTGCCGGTAGTAAATTTCATCCAAAAATTGCTTGTCGGTTAGCTTAAGGGTATTGTGTATTCTGGTTTTTAACGTTTGAAATCACACCCGTTAGGTACTCGAATGAGAACTGGAGTGGAAGCTTGGAAGGAAACACCACTGTCGTTGTGAACAATGGATCCATTTGGAAAAATAAAACCTAATGTGGAGTTCACAACTGTTTGACTGCTTGTCTCTCCCAAGAATGCCATAGTTTTTTGTAAGACTTGGGTTGATACTGAAACTTGTGCTTTCTTACAAGGTTAGGTTGTGCCATATATATAGATGAGTTTTAATATTAGTGCTGCATTTTTTAAAGATTGAAAATACGCATGCACATGCTTTCTGTATGTGTTGTCAACTACACGAATGACATGACATGCTTTAGCTTGCATCAGATCTGCATGTGTAGTCATGCTGTGCAGGGTCCTTTCACGCGCTTTATGTTAATGCAGACAACAATTTATCAAACACGGTTTTCCACAATGTGTAGTCAAGTCAGACAACGATATATCATACATGCTTTTTTAGAATTAAGTAATAATTTTGTTCTGGACGTAACAAATAAATTACATGTTCAAAACGATCAGGCATTTATAAATTACATGTTCAATCATCATTTAAGTCAACATAGTCTCTCTTGAACATCATGAAGCTCTTGTAATGTTGCATTCTGCTAATATATGGATTTGGCCATGACTTCGCCTGCGGATGACAATTGCTAGACCATAACAATGATACAGGCGATAAGGGACAACGTTCTTTTAAATAAACCATGCGAAAAAAATGTTAACTCAATCCTACAAAAGTCATTGCACAATCATAAAAAAAACACTTCATATCTACAATGTACCTCAACAAAATGATTGTCATACACATGACCGATACAAATTATACGATGCAATGAAGAATTTGTCAGCGGTTGACTTCTAAGGGGAAAGAATGTCATGCTTTGCTGTTTAGACAAGGATACAACGATTACGTTATACCTTGATGCAATGACATGTCCCATGTCCGTTATATCCATCCACTTATCCGTTGTCACCTGAATAAAACAAATATACACGTCAAACTTAATTTCAAACTAAAGTCTTAAAAATCAAATTCATAAATTACATACCTTGGTTAACCCATCAACAAGTAGTGACATCCTTAATTCCTCAAATCTCTCTGTGCCACCAAAGAGCTTGACATAGTCTTCTGAGAAATTGGCAAGTTCTTTAAGCAGATGGTTGTGGACCACCGACCAAGAGTCTTGACCCATACCTAATAAACCGGCAACCGACCGATATCCACAGTTACCATCACCTTTGACATCGACAATCTTATCAATGAAATCATGCATAAATGGCTGAAACTGGTCCAACATAGGCATCATCGTTCTTCAAATCGGTTGCTCAGAGGATGATGCAGTACGTCTCACGGACGAATTGCTATTTTGTTGTGATTCAAAGGCATCTACATACTCCCAGTAAGATGGATCGCGCTTTGTTGACCTTGGGTTCCTACTCATAGTTTTCTTCGGTGCCCCCTTTGTGTTAACCTTTGTTGGAGGAGGACACATCGAATTCTGATCAGGGTGTGCAATTTCCCAAAGTTTAATTCTTAGAGTAAACTTGTCACAAACATCAAGTTCTTCGAATTTTTGGTATATTGTTTCCATTACGTCCTTGATGCCCACCTCGGGCTCAGATAACCCTTAGTCTGAAAAACTGAGTCTCCTCCAGAACATATGAATTGAATCAAGTGGGATGCCACCACCAACATATTTGGATAGCTCACAAGCACAAGGAAGACCAAGCGTGGTTCTCACCACGCAACCACAACTTGAGGGATTCTTGCCAGCATAGTGAACACGCTCAAATTCAGCAGCAATCTGATTTAAAGCATACCTTGAAACCATTCCAAGCAGCCTCCTGTATAAGGTTTTTTGGAACACATGTCCAACGACATGTGTACTTGTTTCAAATGATGCTTTAATCTGTGTGTGCTGCAACGTAATCGTGTTGTTCACGGCATCCCACACACTACATAAGTCTCCAATGCTATTTTGTAACAATCTTTTTAAAGACGAGTAAGCAGATTCAACCCTACATTTCAAATACACAAATAAAAATAAACATATACAATAATACAATTCCATAAATTTTTCAACGTTAATAGAAATAGTAGAACAGTTTCATACCTGTTTGTTGTTGTGTTTCCTAAGTGCATCACCTTATTAGTCCAGGCGGAAACAAATTTTTCCTTGTGTGGTATTATCCATGTTTCCTTGACATAGTCAGCAAATATTGGTCAAGGTGCGCAAGCTACTTCGAACTTCTTCAGGTATTCATCAAACTGCTGTTCTGAAGGACAATCAGTAAGAGATACCCAGCAATCCATGACATAATCCCAAACATTTTTTTGCGCAATTAGTGATTTACATTTAGCCTTCACATTCTTGTTTATGTGAAAGATGCACAACAAATTTGTGCATTCAGTGAATACATCTTTCACTGCATTCATCAATGCTTGGTCTCTATCAGTAACAATAACTCCAGGGAGGGCATCACGCTTTAAAAAAAGGCCTCGAAAGCGTTGTAAAGCCCATACCAAATTATTAACGCGTTCACCCTCCACATATGCAAAACCGGCAGAGAATGTCATCCCAATCGGTGTCATCCCAACAAAATCGAGCAATGGGAGTCTATACCGATTTGTTTTGTAGGTGTTGTCTATCAAAAACACCAAATTGCATGTGTTGACTAACTTCACTGAATCAGGGTGACACCAAAAGATATCACGAACCACGTCTTCATCCTTTATTCTGTGCCAATAAATATATTGATCACGTTCAAGAAGCTTCATCAGATGTTGCATTTCAAGATCGCTTCCTCTTATGGAAGAACGGAATGCACTTCTTGCATTGTATATCTGTTTAATAGTCGTACAACTATTGACATTGTGTTCCTTCAGAGTTAGCAGAATGTTTCTTGGCTTCACCATGGACTTCGTCATATCAGCAATAAGTGTCTTTTCAGCTTTAGTCAATCGCCCCGCATATGGATGTCCAACTAATGACTTGGCCAATTCATGATTATGCACTCCACAAATAAACTTCACCATCCAGCCTTCTCCTCTAGCCACTGGCTTGCAACGAAGCTTGAAGGGACACCCACATTTCGTAGTCTCAGTGTCTCTTCTGATAAATTCTTTTTTCCTACACTTATACTCGTCACTCCTTTCACAGCCAATTAACACAAACGTACTTCTTTCTCTACTACCTGTGTTTGTGTCCGACCTTAAAATCACCGCCACAAATCCGTTTTCATGAGCCACGAATCGAGTCCACCGCAAAACATCCTCTCGGCACTCAAACACCTACAAAAACCACATAATTTAAGTTTTCTACCAATATTCATTTTATTAAATATGTGACAAACATTAACATTATAACCTGAGAAGTCTTGAACGCTTCCGAACAATCAACATGTGATTCATTCGCACCACATGATTCTGGATTTTCATAATCCATATCCGCTCGTTTAGACATTATTTCATACATCCACTCATCTTCATCCATCTAACCAAATAAAAAAAATGACCATACAAAAAATGACCATACAAAAAAAATTAGTAATTTAAAATAAAAAAGGAAAATTAATGGAAAAACAGATGCAAAAATGCAAAAACAGATGCAAAAACAGAAAATACCAAAAATAATACACTTACGGATCAAGTTGATCTGGAACTTACGGATCAACTTGATCCGGAAGAATGTTACGGATCAACTTGATCAAGAAGTTACGGATCAAGTTACTTGATCCGGAAGCCTCTTGCGGATCAACTTGATCTAGAAGAGTATTAACAAGCTTACGGATCAAGTTGATCCGTAAAAAGCTTACGATCAACTTGATCCGAAAGCCATCCGTACGTCCGCGACGCACAAACGCCATCTGCGTACCTTGTTTGCCGCCACCGACCACCGCAAAGCTTCACGCCGAAAACTTCACCTTCACTGCTGCACTCAACCTTGCTACCCCCACGAACCAGAGACAATGCCGCAGGAAAAAGTGGAAAACGAGAAGAAAGCTCTTTGAAAATGGAGTAAGAAGTTGTTCCGGAAAAAATTTTGGCATTTTAAGGAAGAAAGCTGATAGAGGCAATTTTGGCATTTTATATTTTTGCTGGGTGCACCAGCAAAAATGCTGGGTGCACCTAGCAACACTCCGTTAAAAAAGGTCAAGTTTTTTTTTCTTTTTTTAGGCCCATGGCTCTAAAACTCATACCTGTGATTAATAAAATAAGAATAATTTAATGAGTTGCCCTTCTCCTCGTACAGAGAGTGTCAAACTCTGTTGTCTTAAAGATACTCTAATATGAGTAGATCAGAGAACACGTCACGAATCGAAGGAGAATGAGAGAAAGCTTTTAGTTCGGCTTCATTCCATAACTACTTAGTACCTCGAATCAATTTGTTAAAAGAAAATGAAATCCGATAATTTTAATTGATATAAAATAATGAATAAATATATAACTTTTTTTACCATATGATTATTAAAAATAAAATATCAAAATAAAATTATAAATAATATATATATATATATATATATATATATATATATAAATTTAGATAATTATAATTTAAATTTAAATCAACTCTAATTCCTATATTCTAACACCTTTCTCCTAAAAAACTACCACTCAAGAGTCATCAATGTCATCTGCTATGCTAACTTGGCTGACACCGACACCGAGAGGAAAAGGCTTCTTGATGGCATTCTCGGCCTTCGAGGCTCTGAACTAAACTCTGAGAATTCATAGATAGCAATAAGTTCCACCGTCACACAATCTGGTTCAGGAATTTCTCTAGCTTGATTTGAGCTCATTGCCTCACCAAGAGTCTTTCCTTTTATCGATGGGCAATAAAAGACAAGTATGAGGCTGCAAAGCCGAAGAAAAAAGCATCAACTCAGAATAAAAGCTTTACCTCACCGGTTCGTTGGTAAACTAACTCCTGATGCATAACTGTTGTTGATGTTTATTTATAACTATTAAAATTATCTTATTTAATGTAAATATTTTATTGGATGTTTTATTATTAAATTATTTCTTAATTTTTAATTTTTTTTAACTTATATTAACTTCTCTTTATTTTTATATTATTAACTTTTTTATTTTGTCATTTTTTTATTAATTATATTTAACTTCCATTTTTTTACTATTTAAAAAATTTAGAGAGGCACCGCCCCTAGTTTTAATAAAATAAACAACTTTTTATTTTCTTAATATGTTTGTTTAAATTATTTTTTCTTAAAAAATATTTTTTTTATTTTAAGAAGTAAATTATATCTAAATTCTGTCTGTTTTGTTAAAAAAAAAAACTGTTATTTTAAAATTGTATTTTTGTTAGTTTAAAGAAACGCCCAAATCTTAGAGTTTTCTCTATGAGACTAGCACGTTCTTTTAGCATACAGCACGTGTTATCAATTTATGTTAAATATTAAAGGAAAAATAGATACGTTGCTTTGAATTTTTACAAAATAAATATCTATTTTGTATTACTTTATTATTTTGACTTATGGTCAGGAATTGGATTTTCTCGACATATCCATTATAAGAAATATCATGTATATTTAGCGGATTAACACGTACAGCTAAAGCCATCTATGTATTTTGTAGAATTTTTTTTGGCCCATAATGGGAAATTATGAATGTTTCCTGACCCATTGGATCAAAAATAATATTGTTATTGTTAATACAAGAAAATTTACACATAATAAAAATTGAACATGAATTTTTCCTTAAATAGATGATTCCAACACATGTGAAAACAATAATATCTTACAATAGTGTGTCAATCTTTAAGTTAAATTCTATAAAATCTATCAAATAAATATTTTTTAATTTAAATATAATTTTAATTCTTCAAATTATGGTTGTGTTTTGGTCTTATAAATTTTAATTTTTTTAGTCCTTTAATTTCCAAAAGTATTTTGTAGTCCCTTTTAACTGTTTGTTTGCGGTTTGGATACATGTGATAATTTTTAATGGCAAAAAAGACTAAAAAAATAATTCACGAATTTGGAAGAATAAAAAATTACAAATTTTTATTATTTTGAGAAACTAAAACAATATATCTCAAATATGAAGAACTAAAAATATACTTAATTTTTTTAGTAGAGTTTTCAGTAAATCTTGCAAGATTTTACCCTAAAATTTAAGGGTGAATTTGTAGAAATATACATATAATGATCTAAACATGCAAATCAATTTAAATGACATATTCAAATCAAACAGCGGAAATTAAAATATTACGAGTGTACCTCCAGCCATTGCAAATTGAACGCGAAGCGGCGCACACACGAACCTGAAAGACAGTTTTGTTCTTTCAGACCCTTACTCACTCTGAATAGATGGTGTATTTTTTCTGAATAAAGAAGTGGGTTTGGTGATACAAAACTGAGAGCACCCCATCCTATTTATAGAGTCTGTCCGTCACAGAGCTCAACTTGTTATCAGAAGGTGAGATAGGAAGTTATCAGTACGTGAGATAAAGGATGGGTACGTGATTTGTTAGTGAAGGTGGTTGCAAATATATTGCAAAGATATGGGTTGAATGTGGATGAAAAATGGACCAGATTCAAAAATAACTAAATGTTCCATAATAATAAAATAAAATAAAATAAAAGACGTGAAACGTGAACGTGGGCGCTTCCAACATTCTCCCACTTGGTCCATTTAACCCAACATCAATCGTAACAAGAAACATAATATATGAGTCATGGCGATAGGTCCTCTGATGATGAGTAGTATCTTCCATGTACCACAATATATCAAGTCTCTCAACACTAGCTCTCAACTTAATGAATAAACCATATGTTTATTCTATATCTAAACCGAATGATTTTTCTCGAAATAAATAAATATGTGCACAAAACCATATGAGAAAATATTTAACTGAATGAGAGTTTCATTGAAAATAACAAATGTACGTACAATGAAATTACATCATGGAACCAAGTCTCATTCGTATTACATGATCCTTAAAATTCTTTGATGACATGCCTTTAGTTAAAGGATCAGTAATCATCAACTCATTGTTGACGTGTTCAATGACCACTTTCTTTTCTTTAACACGTTCTCTTATGGCTAAGTACTTGATGTCGATGTGCTTACTTCGATTTCCACTTTTGTTGTTTTTAGCCATAAACACCGCAGCAAAGTTGTCACAATACAACTTTAATGGCCTAGAAATAGAGTCCACAACTCTAAGGCCAGATATGAAACTCTTCAACCATACACCATGCGAGGTAGCCTCAAAACAAGAAACGAACTCAGCCTCCATAGTGGAAGTAGTAGTTAAGGTTTGCTTGGCACTTCTCCAAGATACAGCTCCACCGGCTAACATAAAAATATAACCAGATATTGATCTTCATGAATCAACGCAACCAGCAAAGTCTGGGTCGGAGTAGCCAATCACTTCCAGACAATCAGTTTATCTGTACATGAGCATGTAATCCTTTGTTCCTTGAAGATATCTCATCACTTTCTTTGCAGCTTTCCAGTGGTCAATACCTGGATTACTTTGATATCTTCCCAAGACTCCAACAGCGAACGCAATATCAGGTCTAGTGCAAACCTGAGCATACATAAGGCTTCCAACTGCTGAAGCATATGGAATATTTTTCATGTGTTCCCGCTCAAAATCATTTTTAGGGCATTGACTCAAAGCAAGTTGTCACCCTTCACAATCTCCGGCGGTAGGCATGGACTAGGGCTCCTTTAGCT
>NW_024464722.1:118077-123192 GCF_000004515.6 Glycine max
TCTTTTTTACTCTAGTAGATCTTCTTAATGTTGTTTGGTCATCTTGCTGAGGAACTTGTTCAACTGGTTCTTCACCAGTTTGTTCAATATCATCATTTTGTTCCTCACAAACAACTTGATCTACATGATCACTTTCAACAGCTTGTGGAACTTCAATCATTGGTTGTCTAACACCCATTTTAACTTGAGGGGTGGGAATGACTACCAACCTATTACTTGTCCCAGAAGGTTCAGCTTCATAGTGATCCCTTTCAGAAGAAATGTTCTAAAATTGATCACTCCTACTGATCAAGTCATTTTCAAGAAACTTTGCATTCCTTGATTCCACAATCCTAGTGTTGTGGGATGGACAATAGAACCTATACCCTTTAGACCTTTCAGCATATCCAATGAAATACCCAGTAATAGTCTTAGGGTCTAGTTTCTTCTCTTGTGGATTATAAATTCTTACTTCAGACAGACATCCCCAAATGCGTATATGTCGCAAACTTGGTTTCCAACCCTTAAATAACTCAAAAGGTGTCTTTGAGACAGCCTTGGTTGGAACTCGGTTTAATATATACGCAACCGTCTTAAGAGCATCAATCCACAAAAATTGAGGAAGCTTTACATTACTCCTCATGCTTCTCACCATGTCTAATAAGGTTCGATTTCTTCGTTCTGCCACACCATTCTGATCCGAAGAACCAGGCATAGTGTATTGGGCAACAATCTCATGTTCTTGAAGAAATTTCGCAAATGAACCTAGTGCTTGTCCATCCTCTGTGTATTTACCATAGTACTCCCCACCTCTATCTGATCTCACGATTTTAATTTGTTTTCCACATTGTTTCTCAACTTCATCCTTAAAAACTTTAAAGGCATCTAAAGCTTCATTCTTAGAATGAAGTAAGTAGAGATACATATATCGTGAATAATCATCTATAAAGGTTATGAAGTATTTCAGACTATTTGCATCCATGTCTGGACAACATATATCTGTATGTATGATTTCTAATAAATTAGAACTCCTCTTTGCACCCTTTTTAGACTTGTTAGTTTGCTTACCCTTAATGCTATCTACACAAGTCTCAAAATCAGTGAAATCCAAAGTGCTAAGTACTCCTTCATTTACTAATCGCTTGATTCTCTCAATAGAGATATGTCCTAATCTCCAGTGCCACAACATAGAGGATTCTTCATTCACAATACATCGTTTTAACCCAACAGAAACGTGCATAGAATTATAAGTAGCGTTGCTTTTCAATTCAATCAAATAAAGACCATCAACCAATTGACCACAACAATAATTTCATATTTCTTTAGTAAATTAAAACCTAAGTCTGTAAAATTAAAATAAAATCCCAAAGTTGCAAGTTTAGAAACAGAAATTAAGTTTTTACAAAAACTAGGAACATAAAAAACTTTCTCCAAATGTAATTTAAAGCCACTACTTAAAACTAAGACGCACGTTCCAATGGCCTCTACATGCGAGCTCATCCTACTCCCTGAGTAGATGCACTGCTCACTTCCCACTGGCTTCCTTAGGCTTTCCATACCCTGCAAGGTATTAGAAACATGGATTGTAGAACCAGAGTCAATCCACCATGTATTATGATTCACATTAATCATATTAGATTCATAACAAACGAAAGTCAATGGTGTACCTTTCTTCTCAAACCAACTTTTAAATTTGGGCAGTCCTTCTTCATGTGTCCTTTCTTTTTATAGAAGAAACACTTTGACTCCTTTTTAATTGTTGGTTGAGTCGGAATCCTTCCTTTATTAGTGCCTACAAACTTCTTCCTATCCTTTCCAAAAGTAGAAGTAGTCAAATTTACCTTCTCACCCTCTTCCATTATCAATCTCTCCTCTTTTTGAACACACATGGTCATCAATTCATTAATAGACCATTTATCCTTATGTGTGTTGTAGGAGATTTTTGAAGGGTGTATACTGTTGAGGTAGGGTGCACAAAATGAAATGTACCAGGAAGGATTCAGACATGGTAACTTCCAGGGTTTTCAACTGAGCCACTATGTCCCTTAAGCGCATGATATGTTCATGCACACCCCTCGTTCCAGTAAGCTTAATGGAAGAGAATTGCATAATGAGTGTGCTAGCAAGCGACTTCTCAGAGGTCGTAAATTGTTCATCAATGGCTTTCAACAGATCTCTGACCTTATCATGCTGGTCAACTGAACCCCGGATACTAGCGGATATGTTGGTTTTTATGAACATAACGGAGAGACGATTAGATCTCTCCACTTTTCATAAAGATCAACAACATCAAGTTCGCTAGTTTCAGTAATAGCCGGTGGCTCATCCTTCCTTATAACATAGTCAATATCCATCCAGCCCAAATGAAGGAGAACTCTTTCCTTCCAAAACCTTATAATTATCACCTTTCAAAATGGGAAGGTCACAAGAAATATTCATAGATTGTGAAACTGCAAACAAACACACATGCTCATTAAGAAAATTTGAGACTAAACAAATGTCATGTTTTGCCAATGCAAATCATGTCTCAATATATGAATCTAGTGACACAAAACTTGTCTGTGGGCTAAAGTCCTACTCAATTAGATTTATAATGTAACTTTATGATAAAATTATTAAATCATGTTCTTTTCCTTAATTCCTGTAGGTAAATTAACAAATATAATTTAATATTTTATCCTAATTAATCATAAAAATATAACAAAATTCCCGTGGGTAGATTTCATCACATTACATATGATTAATCACAATTAATATTTCTAATGTGATTATAAATTTAGCATATAATTTTACTCAATTAAAGATGTTGTGGCTATTCTCTAATTTAATAAAATTATATTAATCACTTAACATTCAAAAATAATCTTTGCATAAACATACTTAATAATGCAAATGTGCTCAATATTGAATCATAAAAATTACATGTATACCAATTCAAAATAACATTGCACGTATATTTATTTAACATGTAATAAACTTTAAAGGATTAAATCCAATGCATACCAGTATTTAACATAATATTGCATGTTCAACATAACTTAGAGACACGCAATTTTAAACAGTTTGTGCATAAATGATTTATCCTTCAGAAGTTATAAATATACATGAACTTCACCTAATAAACAATTAAATCGCAATAGCTTAGCGGCAAAGGGAGTCATTTACCACTAGATCAAGTCATGCTTTGTTTAATATTATTTGTTTACAATGTAGATTAACAATTCCAACACAGTAAACAAAACATGCACATCTTCGTCTTCAACCTCTAGTCGGGGGGTTCATACAAAAAAAATGATTATTACCTCAATTTCGAAAAACCCACACCATTATATGCATTTTAGACACCCAAAAATACGTTTTAAATCATAGAAAAATTAGAAAACTCATATCATTCCTAATTTTGATGTTATTTTGAATTAAGGAGGCTTAAAACATAACACCCATATACTCAGAAAATAAACTCCGCATAATAGGAACGACCCAATAAACAAGACAGAGATACAAATAGGCTCTGATACCAAATGTAGAAATATACATATACTGATCTAAACATGCAAATCAATTTAAATGGCATATTCAGATCAAACAACGAAAATTAAAATATCACGAGCGTACCTCCGGTCATTGCAAATTGAACGCGAAGTGGCGCACACACGAACCTGAAAGACAGTTTTGTTCTTCAAGACCCTTACTCACTCAGAATAGATGGTGTATTTTTTCTAAATAGAGAAGTGGGTTTGGTGATACAAAACTGAGAGCACCCCATCCTGTTTATAGAGTTTGTCCATCACAAAGCTCAACTTGTTATCAGAACGTGAGATAGGAAGTTATCAGTACGTGAGATAAAGGATGGGTACGTGATTTGTTACTGAAGGTGGTTGTAAATATATTGTAAAGATATGAGTTAAATGTGGATGGAAAATGGACCAGATTCAAAAATAACTAAATGTTTCATAATAATAAAATAAAATAAAATAAAATAAAAGACGTGGAACGTGAACGTGGGCACTTCCAACAGAATTTACCAACAACTTGGCCATTGATAATTTTGGCACCATTCAAATAAACATATTACATGTAAATATACTGGCAATATAGTTGTTAATTTGACATTGTTTATAGATTTTGTATATTGTTTTCCCTTTATTAGCAAGAAGATTTTGTTGGGAGTGATAAAACTCATTCCGGTGATCTTTATGCTTTTAGGGTAGGGATATTCATAAACTAATTCAATCCAATGTGTACCAAAAAATTGATCAAAAAATCAATTACCGAATAAATCGAAAACCAAAATGATCAAAAAATTGAAAAATCAATTTTTTTTATTGGATTAGATTTCATATTCGAATTTAAAAATCGATTCAATCTAGTCCAAACCAAATTTGTACACATGGATATATTATTATTCATAAATTTATAATATCACTCATAGTTTTAATTTTATTTTCTATAAACACTACGAGAAAAATACATTTTAGCGACCGAATTTAGAGATCGAAAAATTGTAGTAGCAGTTAGCGACTGAAATAGCGACTAAATAGTTTTTGCCGCCACTTGCGACCCAATTTGCTCCCGAAGAAATTGTGGTAGCTAATTTCATTCAGTGAATAAATTAGCAACCGAAATAAAGGGTCGTTGAAAACTTGGGTCGCTACTTATGTATAAATACCAAAGTACTATTGCAATTGAATTAGAGACTGAAATGTACTTGAAATTAGCAACCAAATATTATTCAGTCGCTATGTTATGAAGATAGCGACGGAGTGGACTTCGGTCGCTATAAGACTAAATATTATATGAGATTAGTGACCAAATTAGCGACTAATTTCATCTTAAATAAATGAGACACTAAATTTTTAATTTTTTTATAAATGATACTAAATATATAATATACTTAAATATATTTTATACTTTCAAATTGTTGAAATTAATATATTAGTGATATTTTTAAATTAACATACCAATATTTTACAATATTTTATAAATCATAATAAATATATAATATTTTAAACTATACTACGATCATTTTAAATAAAATTAACAAACCAATATTTACATTATTTGAATGATATAAGATAATCATGCTTATCAATAGTCTTTTAATTTTTGTTTTTTTTAAATAATTGTTTATTTTAT
>NW_024464722.1:127233-132575 GCF_000004515.6 Glycine max
GATTGAACTTTGATTTGCACTTTGATCAATCTTTAAATTGGAACTTTGTTATTATATATATTTACTCACTATGAATGTCCACTTTTATTTATAAGTTTGATTATACAATTTAATTAAAAATTATATTTACATGTAACAATGAAAAATAAGAAAAACAACATATTTTTGTTTAGCGACCAAATCTGCAACCAATATTGTATTTTTCATTAATTTAACATTTAAAAATTAAAAATTGAACAGTGACCAAATTAGCAACCGTACTGTAGTTATTCTAAAACGAATTATTTACTAGCAACTAAATTAGTGACCAAAAGTAATTCTTTGAAACTATTTTAAAATTAATTATTGAATAGAGACCGAAATAGCAACTGAATTTTTTTTAATATCCTTTGTATTTAAAATTAATTATCCAACAACGACTTAAATAGCCATCGAATGTTATTTTAATATATTTTACATTAAAAATTTTATTATTTATTAGCGACCAAATTCGTGACTAAATATTTTGGTTACACAATTGGTCCAAGCATAATAGCAACCAAATGTGTAGTGTCCAAATTTTATTTTCTTGCGATCAACTATTTTGGTCCCTAAATACCGAGCAAAAAGGAATTCGATGACAAAGGGCTTAGCGACTAGGTTTTTTGTGATGCACAGGTTTCGGTCCCCATTTTAGTCTCTTATAGTTTTAGCGACTTAATTCAATAATTTAGCGACCGAATTTGCCAGTTGCTAAATCATATTTTTTTTTTGTAGTGGTGTTTGTAAAATTCTCATATAACTTATACCTATTTATGAAAAATATATTTTTTTAAAAAAAAATTCACTACCTATTTGAGTTAAGATGGGTAAATACACTATTATTAGTTATAGGCTACAATATAATTTTTGTCGTCCTATTTTTTCAAAACTATGATTTTAGTCTACTTATTTTTTTTAATTAGGACATTTCATCCTCCACTTTTAAAAAGTTCACGATTTTAGTCTCCCATTTTTTAATTGAGAAGGGGAACAAAAATTGCATCTTAGCCTTAGTTATATAGTGACAGATAAATGAAATATTTGATATTTTAAAAAAATTATATATATGATTTCATATTTTCTAAAAGAATCAAAGTAAGAATAAAGTTTAAAACCGATCCAATCCAAACCACTTTAAATTGGATCGTATTGGATTAAAATTGTAAACTAAATTTGTTGAATGATAAATCAACAAAACTAAAATCATCGGATCAAATGATTTTTTTTCTTCAAACCCAATCTAATTCAATCCGTGAACACCCCTATCTAGGGTTAGTCTCATGGCCTTCAGGTATGAGGATACCTTGCTTCTGGCAAAAGAAAATTGGTAAACGATTCTTGGAATTTCTGTGATGATTTCCTCTTCTGATAGATTAGTCATTCATAACAGTCTTTTATTCCTTCGAAGCAGACACTACAAAAAAAACATGATTTCACGAAAGAAAAATTTGATCGCTAAATCGTTCAATTCAGTCGCTAAAACTGTCAGCGATCGAAATGGCGACCGAATATCGTGCGTCGCAAAAACCCTAGTCACTAAGTCCTTAGTCACTGAATTTCATTTTGGTCGCTATTTAGCGACTGAAATAGTTGGTCGCAAGAAAATAAAATTCGATCTGCATATTTCTTTGCTATTTTGCTTGGGACCAATTCAACAAGCGAAATATTCTATCATGAATTCGGTTGTTAAAAGATAATAAAAATTTAAATGTAAAATAAATTAAAATAACATTTGGTGGCTATTTAGGCTGCTGTTGAATAACTAATTTTAAACATAAATGAAATTAAAATAATTTTTAGTTGTTATTGAATAATTGATTTTAAAATAAAATTTTAAAAAAATACTTTCGGTCCGCTAATTCGATGACTAAGTTATAATAAAATACATTAAAATATAATTCAGACGCTAATTTGGTCACTAGTAAATAATTAATTTTAGAATAAAATGTAGTTCAGTTGCTAATTCGGTCGCTATTCAATTTTTATTTTTTTAATATTAAGTTATTAAAAGTACAATATCAGTCGCAGATTCAGTTACTAAATGAAAATATGTTGTATTTTTATTTTTCCATGTTACATTTTGACCTACTTAATAATTATTGACCGTAAGTATAATTTTTAATTAAATTGTATAATCAAACTTATAAATAACAGTGGACATTCATAATGAGTAAATATATCTAATAACAAAGTTCTAATTTAAAGATTGATAAAGTGCAAATTCAAAGTTTAATAAAGTTCAAATTCATAATTAACATGGCATAATCAAACTAAAATAACCAGTAGTCAATGGTCCTTTGACATGTCATGAGGACGATCAACCTGAGTATCATCAACATGGTGCTCAGTTCCATCCGCTATGGTAGTTGATGTAGGAGCTGGCATGATAGACTGAATATGTAGATGTTGTACATACAAACACATAAGAAACATACTATTAGATCAATGAAGCCACCACTTATGATAATTTTTGTTTTCTTTTTCAATGTTCTTTTATCTCCATGTAGAACATGGTCACTTAATTTTGTTTTTCCAGAAAAACTTAATGCCCTGTCACACACGGTATAACTATTAGTTAATTTTTTTAATAGGTGTTTTCACATATAAGTAATGATGGGTTTAGCCCAGTATTTTCTTATGTTATTTTTTAATAAATTATGAATTTTGGTTGCTTATTATTTATCTAATTGTTTTAAATTTTGATGTCACTACCTTAGCCATCACACGATTGACTACAGGAAAAAAAACTCCTTACATAAATGTGGTTTTGTTACAACTTGCAGATGAAAAAAAAATCCTTAAATAAATGTGATTGATTTGGAATCATATTATACTTGTTCGAATTTCTATGATGATTTCCCCTTCTGATAGATTAGTCATTCATAAGGGTCTTTTATTCCTTCAAAGTAGAGAAATGATGATTCTGAGGAAAAAAGGGGTGGGGGGCAAAAGGTAGTGAAAGGAAAGTGGAGAAAAAGAGAGTAAGATTATGATAAAAAAAAAAAGTGAAGTGATATACAAAGTGAGTGTAGCGGAATTAGGAATGAAAAGGAAGAGAGTTAGATATGGCGAATGAGGTGTGGGATTTTGGGAAGAAGTAGGGGTAACATTTAAAGGAAAAGAGTAAGAAATAGTGAGTAAATTGGCACATATGGAGGAAAGACAACATCAAGAGGAAGGAAGAGTGAAGGAGGTTCAGGGAGAGGAGATAAAAGCATGGTGTTGATATGAAGGTTCTCACTTTTAGTATGCAAGGGAGGATGAAGTAAAAAAGGTGATTGCTAATTATGTTCATGTTTGGTTTAGCTTTTGCCATTTGTGATCCATGTCCAACCTAAAGCATATAAATGTTGCGTATCAAAAAATCAGCCCATAACACAGGACCAACCCACACATGACCAGTAGGCCCAAAGATTAGAATTGAAGCTTAAAAAGTTTCTAGAATTTTGTTGTGTTGTATTGTTTGTTGAGTTGTACTAGGCTATATTGCTATAGCTTTTATAGAGTTGTTATCCATTGTATATTTTGTCTCTTAGATTCGTTCTTATCCTCTTGATGAGTTGTAATATTTAGTATATATACTCCTTTGTACATTGCGAATGATTAATCAATCAAGAGTTTCAGTTTTCCACCAATATTGTCCAGTCCTTTGTCACTTTCTCCCTTATATCCAAAATCATTTGATGGTAAAAAAGTTCCCACTTAGAGCTCTATTGATACTGTATAGCCTGTCATGCCAGGCAACCATGTCCAAGACCCTACTCAAAATCGGTTGAGTCTCTACTACATCCACCCATGTGAGAGCCTTTCCTTAGTCATGGTCACGCTCAATTAGAATGGCCTTCATTTCCAAACAAAATGGGATTTCTCACTGGTTCCATCTCCACTTCAGTACCTACAGACCCTTCATATGCAATGTGGGAACGTTGCAATACCTTGATCATGTCTTTGCTTCTAAACTCTCTATCTGGTCCATCTCTCAAAGGGTTCTGTATTTTGGTTGTGCCATTGACATATGGAGCGACTTGAAAGAACACTTATCCCAAGGAGATCTATTTTGTAACATCCCAAAAATAATCTAATAATTATTTAGATAAAATTATTTAAATATATCTTTTAGTAAAGGAAAAGATAAATTAAAATATCTTAATATATTAGATTATTATATTTTTAAAATGATATTAGTATAATAATATATTAGATGAGTTAAAGATTATAAAAATAAGAGATAAAAAAAGATTGGTTAAACAAATCTCAAATGATATAATTTCAAATTACTTATATAAGGAGAGATAGTTCTTTTTCCTAGAATCACATAAATAAATAGTTTTTCTTGGCATTAGTGAATTGCTCGAGGATTGAGAAAAAAGGAAAAAAACGGAGAAATTTTGTTGAGGCAAAGATAATAAAGAACTCAAATTATTTGCTTCAAGAGGTGAGTAAAACAACATTCTTCTGAACTTTCATGATATAATTCTTTTATGAACAATTTCTTCTACGGTGTTCTTGATATAAAGAATTCAAGAATTATCGATGTTTTAGACGTTCGTGTAGTATCAAATATATTTTAGAATGAGTATAGTTTCTTTAACTAATTGATTTGTATCATAGTGTGTTGCACTAATATTTCCTCTCAAGACAACAAACGTCAATGATATTTAATTTGTTATACAGGGATGTGCATGAGTTCTTTTCCCATTCAAATATTGTGTCACAAATATAGATATAAGTCTAACTACTTTTGATTTATGTTGAACTATATTATATTTAATTTTTGAATAATAGTGGCAAAGTAAATTTTGGGTAAAGAGTGGTACACAAACACATATATATATAAACGTTGATGTTACTTTGTGGTATTTTCTTGCAAGTGTGTTTGTGTCTTGTGCATGAATGATAATATTAGTATTTATATATTTATGTACTTATTTAATTATAATTGTGAATGAAGCATTATTCATATGATAGATACTTTCATTTGGATGGGGATGAAATTATTATAGATACACCCTCTAGGATGGGGGAAGAGATTCTAGATACCTTCATCTATGATGGGAAAGAGATTCTAGATAATGAGACATCATTGCATGAAATATGAGCTCATAAACTAAGAATTTAAGATTCACCTTAGTTTTAGGAACCAAAGAATTAAGTCTTGTGATTCCGAAAATCACTAAGTTGTGTTTGTTATATTTATTTGGATACATTGAAGTGTTGTCATTTATTTAAATATTTTACTTATTTAGAATGTCATGAGTTGTAATTTTTTAATATGATTTTTATTTAGAGTATATACACATATATACATATATACATATATA
>NW_024464722.1:132968-144124 GCF_000004515.6 Glycine max
GACTTAATTGGTTTGAACTTTATTTCGGAGACATAAGGTATTGGCAACGTGATATAATTTTGAAGATTATATAATCCTTTTAGTATTGGTTGTTATTCTAATGAAGGGCGTTACATACTTTGCACTACATGACTTCAAGAGTACAAACTCAAGCAAGGGCCACACACAATGACAAACTACCACGACAAGAAAAATCAGTAAGACTGTAAATTGTTGATAAAATAACATTTCCAACGGACAAAAATCCATTGGTACTTTCCGACGAATTATCCATCGGTAAAATTTATCTTCCTTTTCATCAATAATGATTGTTTATGTTTTTGATGGATGCTCCGTCGATAATGGAAACTATGGGAAACAACATTTTCGATGGATATTCCATCGATAACAGGAACTACAGGGAACACCATTTATTGATGGAGTATCCATCAGTAATGGAAAGTAAAATTTCCAACAGATATTCCATCTAGCAATCGTGGCAAAAAGGCATCGAGTTCCAACCATGGCATAGGGGCAACCATGGCTAAGGTGCATGAGGGAGTGATGGTTTAAGAATGAGGGAAGTGAGGGAGTTTAATTTTTGGTTTTTTTTTTCTTTTTTGAAGGTAGAGTGTTCTTTTTCTTTATCAGCTTTATTTTTTGAAAAAATTATATTTATAATATATATTTTAATAAAAGTAACATAATTGGTAATATTAAGATTATAATAATAATGTATACATAATTTTATAAAATTAACAATTTTAATAAACTGAAATACTAATTTCAATAAACGTAAAATATTTATAATTTTTAAACTAGAATACTAAGAGAGTGTTTGTTTTACGACTAATTTTCTAGTCTCAAGAATATTTTTCTAA
Organism: Glycine max; assembly: GCF_000004515.6. Taxonomy (NCBI): domain Eukaryota; kingdom Viridiplantae; phylum Streptophyta; class Magnoliopsida; order Fabales; family Fabaceae; genus Glycine; species Glycine max. Next base: position 133,829 of record NW_024464722.1, read on the forward strand.
GAATATAACAGAAATGTTATTCCTGAGTATTTTTGAAAAATATGTTTGGTTAACTATTAAAATTGGTTGGGGTTATTTTTTATATTCCCGTAAATGATTAAAACATGTGTTTGGTTGAGTTATTTTTCTACAAATATGTATTATAATTACTAAAGCATCCTGTCCCATGAAGGAAAAATCATCGTAAAATGTAGGAATGAAATTAACAGTAAATTAAATTGCAGGAACATTAATTTGGGAGCAGAAAAAATTTTGGGGATAGGAAAAAATTTAAAGCATGTATCATGAAGAAACAATGAGAGTAGTGAGATAATGGTTAGTAAGAGGGTCTATATGAAATTTTACTCATGAAGAGATATTGATTCCCAATATTTTAAATTTAGAAATCTGTGGTAAACATCTTTTTCTATTTTTACTTCCAATTCATTTTTCTCTTGGTTTTGGCTAAAATAGCAATGCATATGCTCTGTCTTACTACTCAAGCGAAAAACTCTTTCATTCCAAAGTTTATCTTCTAAGCAAGTAATTAAGGATAATCTTGTGCACAACTCTCGTAAGCACATCCAATACTAAATTAAACAAGACTCGAGGATGAGCGTTGATGTAATCTTATCCTTCTAGGAAAGTCCTTTATCTCGCTTTCTAGAGTTCTGACACTAGTAGTTACCCCATCAATATCATACATGTCTTGTATGGTTTGGATATAAGTAACACAATCATCTTTCTTTTTACAAGTTTGTCTTGTAATAAAACAACCTTAACTTGACAAATAAGAAAATGTGATAAATTAAGGGAGTTCATTAACAAAGGAAGTTTCCATTCATTTTTTTAGGTAATTTATTGAATGATATCTTCAACTTTTGTGAGGCTTGAAACTTCATAAAGTACCAATCTTTGTTTGTACTTTGTGCAATCAAAGTAGTTCATTAAAGGTTCATTGATTCATCAAATACCATTCAAAACTGAATTTCCATTATGTAATATATCTCGTTTGTCATTTGACCAAAAACATGTTGATTTTTGTTAAAATATGTGATATTCTTATAATACTATTTTCTTTTCCTATACCTTACTAGTGATTATTGCATATATCAAATACATGTTGACTTGTGTTCTTGATAATTGCAATTATTGCATATATTGGTACTCTTCTAAGAAGATTTTAGTTAAGAACCATCTTAGAAGAATACCATTTCTAAGACATTTTTTTATGGAACCATCATCAAAAATTAAGATTTTTGACGGCGTTGACTTCAAAGACGATTTTGAATCGTCTTTGAATGTACTTTATAATCGTCGTAGAAAGTCTTTTATCCGGTCGTGAAAGCTAAAAGCATGAGTCTCATTTATATTGTTTTAATTAATCATAGGCAAACATGGTACCTAAATTTAATCTTAATTTTCAGTTTTATATTTGTTTTAATCATAGTCATCTCTATTCAATTTTTTTAATTAATTTCTACATTTATATATAAATTATATTCAATAGATATTGTTTTCAAAAAGATTTATAAAATATTAAATTAAATTCCTTTTAAATATTTTAATGTTTAATAAATTGATGGAAAGTCAATTTTACTAATATTATATTACTTATAGTATTTAATAAATATAATATAAACTTAACTTAAATTAAATGATATTATTAAATATTATATTTATGAAACAAAATATATTTATTAATAAAATAAATATAATATATGATTTTTAAAAGTGTGAACTTTTATATGAATTTATATATTTTAAAAATAATTATTAAATAAATATAATTATTATACAAAAACCCACTAGGATTAGCCTAATAATGAGGATTTGTGTAGCTAGTATTTACAAGATCCTAAGAAAATATATAAAAGACTAAATTGTAATTTTGGTTCCCTATAATTTTAAGTTTTGATATCCCTATTTCTAAATCAAGATATTTAGTCTACCTATTATCCAAAATAAGTAATTTTGATATTTCCGTCATACGGGGTTGTATCAAGGAATTTCGAGGCCTTGGGAGAAAATTAAGACAAAGGCCTATGTTTTTTTCTTTTTTGAAAAAAGACAGGGGTCTGTGTTATAATGTTAATATAGACTAATAATTTTTATGTTATTTTTCTCGCTTTTTGAGGTCCAAAATTATTTATTAAAAGTTTTATAATCAAGTAACTCTAACATCTCACTCTCAATAGATAACATAGCTAATTCATTCAATCTATCTTGTAGCATGGTTGATCTCAAATATGATTTAATCAATTTTAATTTTAAAAAGCTTCTTTCAACGATCGCAACTGGTAATGTTAATAGTATCCTATAAGCAATGTATGTATTTGGAAAAGAACCTAACCTTTTTATATAGTTCAATATTTTTAATGGTGTGTTAATTTCATTTGTTAGAACTTCTTTCAATAACTTTAATTCTGAAAACAAATCAAGACCATCAATATTAGAACGGTCCTCAAAACTCAATCTTTTCAAGATTGATGCAATATTTTTTCAATTCATTTTCACTTAAAGTTTTAAATTTATTTGAATCAAATAAAAATCCAAACATGTTTTCATATTCTAAAAATTGTTCAAATCGACTCTCAATAGAAGAAGTAGACTAGTCTAATATATACAAAAAATAATCAACGCAAAAAGAATCTTCATCAAAATGAGCTATCTCAACACTAACAATGTCATCAAAATGTTTTTTCCTATGAATCTTACGTTTTTCATTGAACTTGAGCTCTATATCCATTTCAATAGTCATTTCTTTGATGGATTCTAATGCAGATGCAAAACCATTTTCCCTATAATTTTTCAAATAAGTAGGCCTCTTAAGTGATCTATAGCAACATCTATATGCATATGTTTAGATTGCATGATATTACTTACAGAATTCACGGCAAAAAGTATATCATATCAAATATTCATTCCCAATAAAAATTCAAAATTTTCCATCTCATAAGTTGCTAAACATATGGCTTCACTCTTTATCTTAGGATCTTCACTAGTTTTCAATAATTGAACAAATGCATCCCTTATTTTTGGTGCTTGAAACTTTATGGCTTTGACACTTTCAATTCTACATTCCCATCTAGTTTGAGATAATGATTTAACTGAAAACTTAGATACATTTTCTTGTAAGATTTTCTACCGTTTGGTCGAAGAAGCAAACAAAGAATAAATGTGTTCCAAAACTTTAAAAAAAGAAACAGCTCTTGTATATGAATTGTCCATATCACCTAGAACTAAATTCAAATTATGACAACCGCAAGGAGTATAATATGCTCTAGGGTTTATGTCCAGTATACTCTTTTGTACTCCTTGATTTTACCTTTCATATTAGACTCATTATCATACCCTTGCCCCTTTATATCATTAATATCATGGTCATATTTTTTTAATACCTGAGTAAGTTCCTCCAAAAGAAATTTTCATGTTGTGTCTTGACTCGTAAAAACTCTAAAAAGTATTCTTCTATTTTGACAGGACAACTGAAAGTATCAACATACCTCAAAATAAGAGTCATTTGCTCCCAATGACTTACATCCGGAGTACAATGAAGAATGATAGAAAAATATTTTGCATCTTTAACCTTTTTTAGTACAATATTTTTTATTTGAGAAGCCAACAATTCTATAAATTCATTTTGTAGAGTCTTACTCAAGTAATGATTATGAAGGTCACCATTTTTATACGCTTAACATGCTCTTGCATAATTGGATTAAATTCTGCTAACAACTCAATTAAACTCAATGTTTCCATTGCCTTTTTGGTATATTTTTTCATTTGTCCCATGAAAAGCTACATTTTTTTTAGAAAGATATTTAATTATAGTTATAATCCTTACCAAAACCTTCTCCCAATGTTCCTTCTCCTTGTTAATTTGTTCTTGGATCTCCTTATCAATTGTAATTTTCTTTCTCAATCTTGTTTCTAATTTGATCCATTTATCCATATTAGTTATATGTTCATAAATTGTTTCGTGACTCTTAAGCTTGGAACCAATATTTTTCCAATCTCTAGTACCTTCATTAACTATGTGATTAGCAATATAAGCACAACTTTTTGAGCAAAACAACTTACAACAAAAACAATACACTTTATCTAAATCCTTTGAATACACTAGCCATCTTTGATCATATTTTTCTCCATTTGGCATTACTTTTTGGTAGTAAAATGAAGAAAAATGTCTATTATTTTCATCTTTTGGATACTGCATATCATTATATCTAATTAAATCTCTAAAGTTTTCATCAATATTTTTCCATTGTCCTGGATCATAAATATTTTTAGAAACTTCAATTGATGTACTATTAAGCTCCTTATTTGTTTCTAAACTATCTTCTTATAAATTTTCATTATCCTCTTGTTCTTGATTAGGATTAGGACTATTCATATTGTTAAGATTTTCTATCTCTTGAATGTTTTCATTATCAGTATTTTGTTCTACCATATTAATATTATTTGGAATTTCTAGAGGAAAATTTCCTCCCATATTTGTATGTGTTGAACTAGTTGTAACATCCTTTTTGTTGGATCAAGTGGCCTCGGAATAATTAAGAAGTGAGGGTTGAATTAATTATTAATGTGTCTTGACTAATTCAAAAATTATCATTCTTAATGTTACTAGATTCAACTAGGCTTTTACTACTAAGTTAAGAAAGTAAAGAACAAAAACAATAACTTAACCAAAAGTAAAAGCGGCAATTAAAAGTACACAGCAGAAATTAAAGAGTGTAGAGAAGAAGAAGACAAACACAAGATTTATACTGGTTCAACCATAACCCGTGCCTATGTCCAGTCCCCAAGCAACCAATGGTTCTTGAGATTTCTTTCAACCTTGTAAAATCCTTTACAAGCCAAAGATCCACAAGGGATGTACCCTCCCTTGTTCTCTTTGAACAACTAAGTGGATGTACCCTCCACTTGAACTGATCCACAAGAGATGTAACCTCTCTTGTTCTCAGTATTACAACCCAAGTAGATGTACCCTCTACTTGTACCACAAAGGATGTACCCTCCAATGTGTTAAGACAAAGAATTCTTAGGCGGTTAGTCCTTTGAATTCTTTGTGAGGGGGATACAAAAGATATCTCAGGCGGTTAGTCCTTTGAAATATTTGTATAAAGGGAAAGGGAAAAAGATATCTCAGGCGGTTAGTCCTTTGAAATCTTTTGTAAGAAATAGAAGATATCTCAGGCGGTTAGTCCTTCGAAATCTTTTGTCAAGAGGAAGAAGGAAGAAACAAAAGAATTCTCAGGCGATTAGTCCTTTGAATCTTTTGACAAGAGAGAGAAGGGATGAAGAAGAAGAATAACACAAGTTTTTGGCCAATGAACTTTTCTTGAATAAATAAAGTTTTGAACAAAAACTCTTAGAAAGATGTTGAGAAATGAATCAGAAAGTTCTGTAAAAATAGTTATTTTAAATTCATGTCATGATCACATATTTATAATCATTTGATGACTCAAGTTAAAGTTTGTGACTCTTGGCAATTTCTTTAAAAACTAGTTTCTTTTAAAAGTAGTGACTCTTTTGAAAACTAGTCACTTTTAAAAGTTGTGACTCTTTTGAAAACTAGTCACTCAAAGGTTGTGACTTTTGAAAAACTCTTCAGAAACAAGTCACTTTAAGAATTGTGACTTTTGGTAATTTATTTTTCGAGATCAGTCACTGGTAATTGATTACCATCACAGTGTAATCGATTACACATTAACAAATGTGACTCTTCATGTTTAAATTTGAAAATCATAATGTTTAGAAATACTGGTAATCGATTACAAGTATTGTGTAATCGATTACACAAGTTAAAAATGATTTGAAAATGTTTTATCACAAGTTGTGACTCTTGAAATTTGAAATATAAGGTTTTAAAACATTGGTAATCGATTACAACTTTGTAAATTAGTTTTGAAAACAATGTTGGCTACTGGTAATCGATTACTACCTTCTAGTAATCGATTACCAGAGAGTAAAACTCTTTGGTAAAAGATTTTGAGAAAAATTCTTGTGCTACTCAATATTTTGAAAAACGTTTTTAGTACTTATCTTGATTGAGTTTTCTCTTGATTCTTGAATCTTGAGTCTTGAATCTTGATCTTGATTGTTCTTGAATCTTGATTCTTGAAACTTGATTGAATCTTGAAACTTGATTATTCTAGAATCTTGATTCTTGAAGCTTTTTGACTCCTGATTCTTTGGAACTTGCTTAACTCTTGATTCTTTGGCATCATCAAAATAATCTTGGAAGTTATTGCTTTCACACTTTTTATGAATAGTAACAAATTTATGAAGAGCACCTTGTTGAGATTGAATCAATTTTTTAATTCTTCTTTTTTTTTCAATTTTTCCAAACCAGATGTATACTTTCTATTTGACATATTTTACTGATAGACTAAAATAAAAATAACAAGCAAAATTATTTTAAAATAAAAAGAAGATAATAATGAAACAATAAAACCTGGAAAGTGAAAAATTAAATTCGTGAATGAAAATTTCTTTAAGCTATGACTATGCACCGTCACATCTACGAGTATCCAAAATCCAAATCGTAGTGACAATCACTTTACTTGCACCTACAACGATACAACGATAAACAATAAAAAATGAGATGTAACAATTGTAATTTGTAAATGTTCATTCAATTTAATTTTAATTTCAATTCAATCAATTGCTTTATAAATTAAATGAGTGAAATGATCAAACCTGTTGAGAATTTGAGATGCTAACAACGTTTGTGTGTATCCTCTTCCTGTCACTTGGAGATGGAATATTGGAGTTGGTCACTTGGTGTGGGGTATAACAATTCACAAATTAGAATATAATTATATGAAGAGTTGATAGGCATTTTGGTCCCTAACTTTTGGTCCCTTTTGCAATTTAGTCTCTATCTTTTTGAAATGTAAAAAATAGTCTCTATCTTTACATCCGTTATGCAAATAAGTTGCTACCGTTAAAATCCAATTTTCACTATTAGTCATATGTCTATGTGGCAAGAATTTGTCCATGTAAGCAAACTCATGTGGCAAGTCTTTGGACTGAATTGAAAAATTATGATAAGTTAGGATAAAAACCATTCAAAAATTAAGTAGCTGATGAATGATGAAGCTGTATGTAGTTCTCTCCAAGCTGTATGTAGTTCTCTCCAACAACAACAATTGCCAAAACAAAATAAATAGTAAATGGTATTCCCTATTCATCTCCATCTATAAAAACATGTTCATTCTTCTTACCTTCTGGGGTGCTTCAACTCAATTAAATTCCATTTTGGGAATTATGAGACCTCCTAGGTTTAGCTTCTTCATCACACACTGCCTAAACCCCTAATGAGTGGGTTCCATTTGTGTGCAGAGCAAAACCAAAAACATGGCATGGCGCTATGGATCTCTCTCTCGGTCGGATCTCTCAGCCGCGAGATTCATTCCATTGCCTTCCCATCCTAAATCCCCACCAGGCTGTTCAGCACCACCATGGCCTTCTCTGCCATGTCGTTCCCCTGTTCTGCCACGAGCTCCACCAGCGGCTTCACCGCATCGACACTCACCGCTTTTTCCTTGTTATGCCTAACAAAACACAGCTTATAAAGCGTCGTCAGCGCGTCCTTCTCCCCTCTGCTCAAACCGTTCAAAAGAAAAGAAACCAGCGGCGGTATTGCATCGAAAGCCCCGATCGAGCCCTTGTTCTCTTCCACCAATGCAAGGCTTAAGAGTGCACACGCCGCGTTCTGCTTCAAAGTTCCAATTCCAGTTTTTAGAACATAAATTAGAGACTTAACTGCTCCAACATTGGTTATCGACATTTTGTTGTCCTCATGGAGAGAGAGGTTTAACAGTGCGGTGACAGCGTGTTCTTGCGTCCATGAGTCGCTGCACCGGAGAAGCGGAATGAGGAAGGGGACATGCCAGACTTCACAATCAGAACGCGATTGTCGGCATGATTTTTGGCTAGTAGCTAGAGTTTCGCTGCTGCGAAGTGCTTCACCGCCACTGATGCGATTGGAGGCCGTCAATGCACATTTTCGCCGTCGCCTGGAGATCCTCCGGCAAAATGCTCTCAATAATCTCCGTGGAGAAGTTCCAATCTCGTTCCTCAGTACTTTCGCTTTACTTTGGTGGTTGCTTGGAATTTGGAAATGAGAACATCATTGGAAGTGCAATTGAGAGGAGAGAAGCTTTAGAAACCCTAATTTGAAGAAGAAGAAGCAAGTGAAGAAGAAAATATTTGACAAATTTTTAAATTTTGCATCAAAGTCCAGTCTACGTGTCACAATCTGGGACAATTTGCCACCTTGATAGTCTATGTGGCACTAAAATTGCCAACAATACACCTCACTAACGATGTTACTTTTAAATTTAACGGCAAGGACTATTTTGTAAAACTTATGCAAATATAGGGACTATTTTTTATATTTCAAAAAGATAGGGGCGAATTTGCAAAAGGGGTCAAAAGTCAGGGACCAAAATGCCTATTTATTCTTATATGAAAGTTGAAAAGTCAAATAATTACTTGAATATAGTAGTAGAGAACTGAGAATAGAGAGAATGAGAATGAGAGAGACTAGAGGAAAAGATTGATCCAAAAATGACTTTTTTTTGTCAAAATAAAATTAAATTGCATTAATGTTGGAATCGTACAAGTAGCCAATAGGGATTATATGCTTAGCTGTTGAAAAATTTACTGAGTCACTCTTGAGGGACTTTTCATTTGCAAAAACTAAAAAATGGACTATGGGCTTTTAAAAAATAATTTATATTAATAATACTATTATTAAAAAAACTTTGAGGGCCTTATAAATTTGGGGAGGCCATGACCATGGTTATCAAACTCTTGAGTTAACTCGCTAACTCTTACGAGTTTACTAGTCCACTTGTCCTCTGCGAGTTGACTCTTGAGTAAACTCTTTTTTTAGTAGACACTGGGCAAACTCTATAAACCCTAAGTAAACTCGGTAGGCTGTCGAGTTTACCATCCAGTCAACGAGTTAGTAAGTTAAAAAAAATTATACCAAAATTTAAGTCATTTTTTATTATTTTCTATCTGTTTAGCATTCAACATACTTTCATTTAGCGTGTTATTTTCAAATACAAAATTTTTACCTTTAATAATATCAAGCTCTTATTCTCTAATAACATTCCCTCGATAAGAATGATTTACCACTACTATAACCTCTACAAGTTATTATCTAGTAGTAGTGTATTATTACTAGACTTGGTTATTTAAATGTTCTGACCTTTATAATTTACTATTTTGCTTTATTAATTATATTATTGAAATATTTAATTAGTATGTTATTTATAAATATTTTGTTATTATTTTTATATGAAGTCACAAGTCTACGAGTTGAGTTTATAAAACTCTCACGAGTCTACGTAAACTCTCGAGTTTGATAACCTTGACCATGGCCTTAGTTGCCTTGTTGAATGTCCAGCCCTAGCTAAATAGATAAAGAGAGAGAAAGGCATACAACAAAATCAATTTTAGAGGATTTGAAATTCCATAAAAGTGAGGTGAAAATGAAAACGCATTATTCTTTGAAAAGAACATGAAATAAAAATTAAATTATCTTCAGGTAGAATTTTTATTATTTGTTATTTAATAGGTCAAGTTTCCATATAATTCCAAATCTCGTGATACATGGAGTGATGGGGTGTGGGTCCTCAATTAAATAGGGGAGAAAAAAACTAACAATCTAATAGGATGGATCCAAAACGCAAATTATTATGTAAACTGTGCATAAATTATTATTATTATTATTATTATTATTATTATTATTATTATTATTATTATTATTATTATTATTATTATTATTATTATTATTATTATTATATTAACTAACTAATAAGTTATGTTTTTTTTAGAGGAACTAGCTAATAAGTTAGGTTAGTTTAGGGAAAACACATTCATTTAATTTTCAAAATAAAAACGTTTATCCAAGATAAATTTCTTAAAATACTTCTAAACGTACAAATAAACCAAGTTAAAAAAACTTAATTATTTGTAAAGCTAAATGAGTAAAATACTAACAAAAAAATTAATAAAGTGAATTATCATGCATGATCCGATTATATTTTATATTTTATATGTGTAAAATTTGAAGCTTGTAATATTTTAAATTATTGAGGTTGACCAAGTTTCTTACCCGTAGATACGCCACAACTGAGTAAGGTAAGTCTTTTAATGTAGGGATTGAGGTCACCATCGCCATCAACGCGAATCTTGACAACGCATGCTGAATCCACTACCGTGTACTCTGTGAAAGTTGAAGTGTTCAAGAAATGCAATATTGGTTTTCCATCAGTTGTAGAAAACCTTGTGGCACCA
>NW_024464722.1:144224-145051 GCF_000004515.6 Glycine max
CTTCTCGCACTTGCAATATTTGCAATCCCCGCATTCCTCATGAAAAATTGGCACCACCAAATTCCCTTCTTTCATGTCATTTACACCTTCTCTCACACTTTCCACAATCCTTAAAATTCATAGCACACACAAATTGCCACAAGTGTTCTCACTTTCAATTCAATTTCATGCGATAGAACATATTTGCTTATGAGTTTCTTTTTCATAAATTAAAATCAATTCGTACAGTTAACTTTTATAAAAAATAAAAAATAAAAAATTAAAAAACTCAAAAGCTCTCAATTTATTTTATCTTCTTATTATCCAAAGAGGGTCCATTAATGTTATAATTTGTCATAGTTGATCAATATTTTTGTGTCCTACCCGGAAGCTTCACGGCCGAAAATCCGAGGATAAGCACGTTGAGCCTCATTCTTTAATATCCCCATAAAAGAAGGAAACTAAGAAGAATCAATCAACGATGTATTAGATAACATACTTAAAATTAATTGACATTAAGTGAAGTTGTCTAACAGATATATAAGCTGCACTCCAAGGATTGAGGCAGCCGATATGGGACTTAGGTATTTTCCAATACACCCCCTTCACGCCCATCACTTATTGGGCTTGGTGCGTGAACAACAAATGGTGGGTGCTCGTCGCAGCGGAAGCGAAGGCGAGGTCCCAGGAACAGAGTCTGGCTCTGATACCATGTTAGAGTGTATAATGTGAGAGGCCTAACTCAACCCCAAAAGCTAGCTCAAGGGACGAGGGAAAGAATATTTTTCTCTCTCATTTCGTTAAGCATCATTAGCTTATATAAAGGATTAACAGTACCTGAAAGTCTG
>NW_024464722.1:145151-153972 GCF_000004515.6 Glycine max
ATTTTTGTCAAGCCTAGACTTTGTTTCCTGATTGTGGTACACGGGCAGTAATTCGGATGTTTGTTACCATAAGACAGTCTTAGAAAGTGTATATTCTAAGACGATTCTTAACTAAGAACTGTCTTAGAATGATATATTTTTCTAAGACAGTAATTTATGGAACCGTCGTCGAAAGTCAAGACTTTTGATGATATTAGCTACAAAGATAGTTTAAAGTACCTTTGTATCTCTTTTACAATCGTCTTTGTTTAGCCTTTTTATAGTAGTGAATAAGGGCAGGGCCAACTATATATTTGGAGTTTTCGGATCACTGAGAGGCTAGCACCTGAGGGTTGTTTTTCCCGTAGCACATGTTTAAGTATAGTTAATAATTAAAAAATGTTTTTTGTTTTTATTTTATATTTATTATTTAAGAAATAATGTTTTGAGTTTTGGGGAAATAAATTTTTTAGATTTAATTATTGCATTATTTTAAGTTCTGGTTTGAATTTGGTGTTCCTCGCCAAATCTTGGATCGACTAATTAATGAATTTATATTTTTCCGCAATTTTAACTTTTAAGGTGGGCTTCCTATGTGATGCACAACTTCATAAAATGGGTAAATTATTGTAATATTAATTATACAAACATACAAATAATAATAATAATATTATATAATAGTTAAATTCGTCTCCGAAAGTATGATTTGGTGACAAATTAATCTTTGAAAGATAAAAAATACAAATTTAATATATGAATGTGTAAAAAGTACAATAATTTATCTTACCATTAAATTTGTGAGACCATTTTGTCATTAAGTTGTAATATTCAAGGATTAATTTGATAATAAGTTATATTTTTTATATAGGACTAATTTAATATTAAATTGTAAAATTTAGAGACTAATTTATCATTAAATTATCTGTAGGATTCATTTATCATATTTTTTTACACAATTAGGGATTAAATTTGAATTTTTCATCTTTTAGTGACTAGTTTGTCAGTGCCTCGTACTTTCAGAGATCAATTTGGTTATTTACCCTTATAAATATAATACAATTTTGTCTTAAAAAAGAAAGTTTGTGTCTATTTGATTTATAAAAGTTTGTATGTACACAAATTAACCTTTAAATTTGTCTATTTCATGATAAGTTAGTTTTTTTGTGTGAGACAAGTTAGTTTTAATCTATCAATTTAGTCTACAAATTTATTAACATACAATTTTTTTCCGACAAGACAACAAATGTCTTCAAATTTAGTTCGAGCTGAGTAATTGTGGCAAAATCTTCACTTTGGCCACTATTAAATTGAAATAACTCGTGCCAATTAATTCAAACACTCGATGGTACTTCGGGTCAATTACAATTTTAATAACTATTGAAGTTTCTAAGTATGGGTATAACTTCATATTTTGGAAGAAGTATTAATTTGTTTTCATGTTAATTGATATTGATATTCGAGGATTAAATTGTACGCACACAAGTATTTGTAGACTCGGATGTTGAAGACACACATGTACATCAACATAGATCATAAAAAAATTAGCATAGATCATCAAAAAAACCACATTTGATGCTGAAGGAACCCTAACAAACAAAAAAATAAAAACCTACCTATTAATTATAGAGGGTTTTCCATTATTCAACAAGTGAAAAATTTACATACCTCTAGAATGCTACTTCGAGAACATGTCTTTCTGACTTTTCCCCCCAATTGAAGCCTGATCAAACGATAAACCACGATTCTGGAGTGAAGAACAAATGTTGAATAAATAAAAGAGGAAGGACATGCGATGTCAAGGAAAGGTGGGAGTGCAAAAATGATAAACGAGCGGGAAAGAAGCGAAAAATGAAAAGGAGAATTTAGTCTTTTGAATATTTGTTCTACGGGACAACAAGTTGTACTCCAATTTACTGAGTTGCAAAAATTGGGCCTTTTGTCCTATCCCATGAAATTTATTTTGTCTTGTGCCGCAACCATTTTTACAAATCAAATGGAGAACAAATTGATTTGCTTTGTCCTATCTCTCAAAATTAAGCAAATCAAACAAAGCCATTTTATATTTACTCAAAATCATATCAACTATAATTTGTACAATACTTTTTTTATAAAATATATTATCTTAATAGTGAGGATTAAACTAAAAAGATATGGTTCCTTGATCTCCTCCTTTTGTTACTACTAATGTGAGCTCCTGCTCCAGTCTCCTTGATCCCAGTCTCTTGTATTTGGCAGAGGGGTAAATGTTTGTAAGAAGGTATGAAGACCTTTCATTTGTGATTTAGCCTAAAATTGCTAAAGGGGTAACCCATTCTTAGTGATTTCTATTAGAATTGCTAATAAAGGGGTTACATTTTTAATAAAGGGGAGCTATATAGTCAATACAAATCAATTAAAAACATAAAGTTAATCAATGCATTTAGACCTCCTCTAGTTCAACTTGTAGCTCTTATGATCAAAGTTCCTTTTCCAAGTGGATCATCCCCAAGAAAGATCTAACCAAATTTCACGAATTTCATTCCTAGGTCAAGTTTCAACATTCTCAAGATCCTTATAAGTGATTCATGGCTACTTCCTTATATTTTCAATGATTAAGCTATAATGGTTAAGCTGCAATTTAGTGGTAATTTTTTTAAGAACAATATACTTTTTTAACTCTATTTTTTTAAAAAAAAATTTGTTGTGACAATATTATCTACTACTTGTGGTAGTATCATGGATCTTATGGACATTATTTGGTATTTTTTTTGTTCTGGATACTGTCACATTAAAAATTTTATTAGTACTTAGCAAAGTAAAGAAAAAAAAATTATTAGTATCATGGATACTGTCACATAATTGTCTTGGACCATTTTGTTATTTAGGTATATTTTTTGTGGACAATTTTGTTGTCGCATAAGGACCTATTAGAATAAAATCAAGAAGAACAAACTTCTTCTCAAAATAATTAACTATGCAAATTTAAAAATCAATAGTAAAAAAAATTCACAAACATTTTACTCCAAAACATTGTGTGCTAACGTTGAACGCCCTCTACACACATGGATTTGTCACGACACCAATGCACTTAGCATTAAGGGAAATGGTGAATACTTGATGGTGGAACTAAATGTTGCAACATTTGCACTTTTCTAGACTTAAATTGATCATTTCCAAGGTATATGGACCAAATTATCATCGAATATAAAATATTGGAACCAAAGTGGCTATTTACCAAAAAAAAAAACTCACATTATCAAATAAAACGAAGCATATAATCTCAGCCTTATTGGATCAAACCTTTTACAACTCTTTAATTTCTGGCATTTATTTCATGTACTCCTAATGTTGTATCTTGTATCTTCGGTTGCAATTCAGAAAATCCATTCCGAAATGTGAATTTTACATTCTAGAATGAACTTTTCAAAATATAATGGGAGGTACGTGTTGCAATAGTGAGAGTGCATATACAATAACCTTAATTTCCAAAGTTTGGGCCCGAAACTTAAATCAAGGTTTATTGGGTCGGTAGGTCAATTTTCTTACCCAACTTGAATGATGAGTTCGACCCCCAAAGAAAAAGTATAAATTAAAGAGTGTTGCTAGGTGCACCCAGCATTTTTGCTGGTGCACCCAACACTTTATATGAAATGTCATTTATGCCCCTCGGTTAATTTTAAAAAAAAAAACGTCTGACTCTCTCTCTCTCCCGCTACTCTCTCTCTCCTCCTCGCGCACCCAGCACTCTTCTTCTTCCTCGCGTTCATCTTCTTCCTTGCATTCTTCTTCTTTCCCCCCACAAAGCCATTCTTCTTCCTCGCATTCTCCTTGCAGCCATTCTTCTTCCTCGCGCTACCATCTTCGTCTTCTTCCTCGGCCACGAACCACCGTGAAGGGAGCCGTGTTGCCGTCAGGAGGAGCCACGAACCATGAACCAGCGTCCACCGTCGAGCATCGTCAGCGTCGGCCGTTGAGGTAAGCATTTCAATCATTTTCCGCCATTGATGTCGGAGTAGGGAAGCTTGGAGTTGTTTACGGATCAGGTGATCCGTAAGCATTTTCCTCTTACGGATCAAGTTGATCCGGAAAATGCTTACCGATCACCTGATCCATAAATAGCCACAACTTTATTTTACAAATTGTATCCTCTTTTCAGGATGAATTAGATTGATTAGCATGAATTATGATTATATATAGATGTATCCTCTTTCAGGGAATTATTGAAATAGTATATATTGATTAGCATGAATTATGATTATATTGATTATATTGATTAGATTGATTATCATGAATTATGATTATATATTGATTATCGAAATAGTATCCTCTTCTTCATTTAAAAAATTCCAAAAGATACCTAGTATGTGATGATTATACTAATCTTTAGGAACCACACATGGGGTAAAGAATTATGTATAGGCTTAAGTTATGGCAGAAAAAAGGGAGTGAAAGACTTAATATAAAAGCTTTATAAATATCAGAATATTGTGGTGAAATTAGTGGAAATATAACAAAATATAAAAGCTTAGGAATGAATGTGTTAAGACAAAAAGTCAGAGTACCACTTATTGATGAAAGATGATAGAATTTTGCCTTAGATGGTTTGGTCATTTGAGAATAAAGAGGAATAAAAGCTCCACTATGAAGATGATCAAAGATGATCTGATACTAATATGTTGGATACCTATTAAACAATGTAAGAATCTGTTACATCCCATACCAATCCACATCTTCTCTTTACTTATTCCACTAAATACCGAATGTCTGAAGACAGAGCACTAGCTACACCAACTGCCCACACATGCTTACACAAGACTATTGTATTACCTCTATCGGACTGCCTTCTACATGCAGCTTCTTGTACCTAAATCCAAATTAGAGGAGAACAATAATGAATAACAATGTGCAGCTTCTTCTACCTAAATCCAAATTAGAGGAGAACAACAATGAATAACAATCTGCAGCTTCTTGTACCTAAATTCATACCTTAGATAGATGCAAATACTTGCAATTAATGGATTAAACTAGGAAATAGGAATTTGACATGATAGAACTGGGAATTTGGCATGATGTTAGTTTGCTTAGAACCTCTAAGCCTGTATGTGAAGAAATGCATTTGGAATCATGAACCAACTATCCCAAAACCTTAAGTTATTTAGAACTCTAAGCCACATGGTCGTCTATAATATAATATCACAAATGATGAACCAACTATTCCATACAAATGGTTTTATATCAAACTTTAGAGCAATAAGCATTTTGGTCATCAATTAAGCAGCCATTCTATCACCTAATGCTAATACTAATTCAATTCCCAAAACCCTATCATAATCATCAATTATATTTCAAAAACTGAAAACATAAAAGGTAGAGAAACAAAACAAAAATTCTCAATTAATAAAAGGGACTTTAAATTTAATCACAACCTCGAGATCCTTGAATTGACTTTGGGCTACACTAAACATTCTTAGCAACAAATGAAAACTTGTTTTAATTTCTCATGACTTTTTTGGTAACATAAGGAATTCCTTGTTCAATGTAGACAAAGGATCAAGCTGAATGTTTTGATGATGCCAAAGGTTACATGAATCATATGCTTCTCAAAGATTTACTCAAGACAAAGCAATTAGAGATATTCAAGATGGATAATCAAGACAATCTATAGAGTCTTAGAAAGGATATTAAATAGGAAGGGAATTCCAATTGAAATCGCAAAAGGTTTGGCCAAGAATTTTAAGTTAAAAAAGTCTTTATCAACAAATTTACTCTCTGGTAATCGATTACCAGAGGATGTAATCGATTACCAGTGGCCAAAACTGATTTACAACAGCTATTAAAATTTGAATTCAAAATTTGCACTGTGTAATCGATTACACATATATGGTAATCGATTACTAGCAGTTTCTGAACGTTTTAATTCAAATTTTAAAGAGTGTAATCGATTACACACTTATTGTAATCGATTACCAGAGGAGTTTTTCAGAAAACATTCTCAACAGTCACATCTTTTTATGAGGTTATTGAATGGCTATCATAGGCCTATATATGTGTGACTTGAGACACGATTTTGACTGAGTTTTTCAGAACAAAAAGTGTTTATCCTCTCAGAGAGCAAATTCATTTTATCCTCTTAAGAATTCCTTGGCCAATTCAATTGCAATTCATTAAGGAATTATTTGAGCGCTCAATCTGTAAAATCTATCTCTTTCTAGAGAGATTCATTCTTCTTCTTCTACTCATTCTCTAAGGGATTAAGAGACCATGGGTCTCTTGTTGTAAAGGAATTCTAAACACAAAGGAAGGATTGTCCTTGTGTGTTTAGAACTTGTAAAAGGAATTTACAAGATAGTGGAACTCTCAAGCGGGTTGCTTGGGGACTGGACGTAGGCACAAGGGTGTGGCCGAATCAGTATAAATCTGAGTTTGCACTTTCTCTTCCCTTAATCTCCTTTGTTTATTATTGCTTTACATTCATATTCAAATTGTTTTATTTGAATTAATATTTAAGAAGTTCATTGTTAAGGGTATCTATAACTTGAAAAGAAAGTGAAATAAATTTTTAATTGGGGAAGTAGTTTGGAATATCTTAATTCAACCCCCCATTCTTAAGATATCTGAGGCCACTTGTCTTATAAGTGGTATCAGAGCTTCATTCTTGTATAAAGTTTAGAAGCTTCAAGAAAAAGATGGCCTCAGCAAACTCCTTATTTCCAGAAGGGAATTCTATCAATAGACCTCCAATCTTTAATGGAGAGGGTTACCATTACTGGAAAACCCGAATGCAAATTTTTATTGAGGCTATAGATCTAAATATTTGGGAAGCCATAGAAATAGGGCCTTATATACCCACCACAGTGGAAAGAGTTTCAATAGATGGTAGTTCATCAAGTGAAAGCATAACTATAGAAAAACCTAGAGATAGATGGTCTGAAGAGGATAGAAAACGAGTACAATACAACTTAAAAGCCAAAAATATAATAACATCTGCCCTGGGAATGCATGAATATTTCAGGGTTTCAAATTGTAAGAGTGCTAAGGAAATGTGGGACACTCTTCGATTAACACATGAAGGAACTACAGATGTTAAAAGATCTAGGATAAATGCACTAACTCATGAGTATGAATTATTTAGAATGAATGCAAATGAAAATATTCAAAGCATGCAAAAGAGATTTACACATATAGTAAATCATCTAGCAGCCTTAGGAAAAGAATTTCAAAATGAGGATCTCATAAACAAGGTGTTAAGATGTTTAAGTAGAGAATGGCAACCCAAAGTAACGGCCATTTCTGAATCAAGAGATTTATCTAACATGTCCCTTGCCACTCTATTTGGAAAGTTGCAGGAACAGGAGATGGAATTATTGAGATTACACCAACATGAAGAAAATGACAAGAAAAAGAAAGGAATTGCTCTTAAAGCATCATCCTCAATTCAAGAAGAAAGTGATCAGGATAATGATCCAGATGATGATGATGATGATCTAAGTCTTTTTGTAAGAAGATTCAACAAGTTTCTTAAAGTAAGAGGAAATCAGAGGTGACCCAATTTTAAATCAAAGAGAAGGACAAAAAATCCATCCTCTACTCTAAAATGCTTTGAATGCAATCAACCTGGACATCTGAGGGTTGATTGTCCCATCTTCAAGAAAAAGATGGAAAAATCTAAAAAGAAAAATCATAGTGAAAAGAAACTGAAGAAAGCATACATCACATGGGATGAAAATGATATGGAATCTTCTGAAGATTCTGAAAATGAAGAGATAAATCTCTGCCTTATGGCTAAAAGTTACGAAAGTGATGAAGAGGTAACATCTTCGAATAACTTATATATTTCTTTTGATGAATTGCAAGATGCATTTGCTGATCTGCATAAAGAGTCAATTAAACTTGCAAAATTAGTTTCATCTTCAAAGAAAACAATTTCAAATTTAGAAAATGAGATTTCGAAATTAAACAAAGAATTAGATCTTCTTAGAAATGAAGTCTCAATTTCTAAAACAAATGAAAAAGTTAATATCTCCACTATTTCTAACAAGAAAATATCATATTCTTGTAGTTGTTGTGATAAATATGTAAAAGAAATTAAAGAGTTGAAGAATTCACTTGCAAAATTTTCATATAGTAAAAATAATTTAGATGTTATATTAAGTAAACAAATATATGTGTCTAATAAAAATGGACTAGGGTATAAATCTGATAAACAACAAAAGTTTCATAAAAACTTTTCCACTTCCACACAAAAATGTAATTCTAATTCTATCACTTGTTTTTACTGTGGAAGAAGAGGACATGGCATATCAACTTGCTACTTCAAGAAAAATTACAGTAACATTAAAATGATATGGGTCCCAAAAGGATCCTCAGTTTATACTAACATGCAAGGACCCAATAAAATTTGGGTACCTAAGTCAAAAACTTAATTATGCAGGTATCTTTGAGAAAGAAGTGGTACATAGATAGCGGATGCTCAAAACATATGACTGGAGATGCATCAAATTTTACACATATCTCTCCAAAGAAAAGCGGGCATGTAACATATGGTGACAAAAACAAAGGTAGAATCCTTGGAGTGGGTAAAATAGGTACAAATTCTTCAAACTCCATTGAAAATGTTCTACTTGTTGAAGGACTTAAGCATAGCCTGCTTAGCGTTAGTCAACTATGCGACAAAGGCTATCTAGTATCATTTGATTCTCAGAAATGTCTTATAGAACATAAGCATGACATTAATATAAAGCATATAGGACATAGATTCAATAATGTTTACATGATAGACTTAAGCATAAAACAAGAAAACAATCATTGCTTTCTTAGTAAAGATGAAGATCCATGGTTATGGCATAAAAGAATTGCTCACATT
>NW_024464722.1:180231-181564 GCF_000004515.6 Glycine max
TTTTTTTTCCCCAAAATTTTTTTGGAATTCCCCAGGGGATTTCCCCCCCCTTTTTTTTTTGGTTTTAAAAAGGGGGAAAAATTTTGGTTTCCAAAAAGGGGTTTGGGGGGGCCACCCACCCTTTCCCAATCCCGGGTTTCCCCCAAGGGTGGGGCCCCCGGACGGGCCCCTGGAAAAAAAGGGAGGGTTGGAGGATCCCTTTTGGGTAAAATTAAACGGTCCCCTACCCCCCTGGATTTGGCACCTTTGGGGGGCCCCGGAAACCCAGGTTGGATGGATGGAGGTAGGTTCTTTCGACCCGGCCCTTTATCCCATTTTCAAGGAGTGATGGGAGATATGGTTTCCTTTATATTGGAAACCCGCAAGAGACGAAATGGAAATAACTCTTATTGTCCATCATAGCGGTGAGAAAAAGAAGAAATAAGAGATGGAGGGAAGGTAAGGTAAGGGAAGTGATTTGAGAGAGATAAGGTATGAGAAGAGATTTGAGAGAGACAACGAGTAAAAAGGCTCATCGGGGTTTGAAAAGTTCAGCCCATGTCACGTATTGGACATTTTCCATCTCAAGAATGATTGGGACATGATTCTTGATGTTGGAGACAGCAAGAGCAGTGTAAAAGATAGAGTTTGAGTGAGACATGGTGATGGAGAAGAAAAAGAAAGGGGCTGAACGGCGCTAGGGCCTGTGTGCGAAAGCCAAAGGAAGGCGCTAAGGCTCTGATACTGTCTTAGAATAAATAATGTGAGAAGCCTAACTCAACCCTAAAAGCTAGCTCGGTGTGGCAGATTATGGTGAATAGGATCTTGATTCGAACCTCCATTTTCTGAGGAGGATGGACAAGAACACGTTCCACCACAAAGGGTCCTCGAGGACCATATGCCACGACAGCTTCATAATGATGAATATTGATGGCAATATAATAATAATATTGTTTTATGAGGATGCGAAATTTGGCATGCATTATGCGAGAATTGTGGAATATGATTTGAACATATAATATAGAATTTTAGTGTTACGTACCTTTGCAAGTAATGGTCTTTCCCCTGGTATCATTTGAATTCAAGCTCCTAATAGCAACCTCTGGACCTGCCATATCTTTATTGAGTTGTTAAGTGATTTTAAATTTTTTTGGTGTGTTTGTGTGTATTTCTCCCTAGGTGAGAGTTCAACCGTAAACAACAATGCAATTTTATGATAAAAATGAACAATCACTACTAGAAAAATGTGTTTTTACGATAATGGTTTAGCGTCGGTTGACAAAAAATCGTCTTAGAAAGAAATACAATGGCATTTTGGCAAATAAATACAACCATTCTACGATGGTTTTGAGAC
>NW_024464723.1:0-2120 GCF_000004515.6 Glycine max
CATGAGTTTTCACTCGAATGTTCGATTCGGGGACATAACTCATCTAGACGCCTGAAATTGAACAACGGAAGCTCTCGAGAAATTCGAATGGTCATAAGTTTTCACACAGATGTCCGATTCGGGGACATAATATATCGAGACGCTCGAAATTAAACAACGGAAGCTCTCGAGAAAATCGAATGGTCATAACTTTTCACACAGATGTCCGATTCGAGGACATAACTCATCTACACGCTCGAAATTGAACAATGAAAGCTCTCGAGAAATTCGAATGGTCATAAGTTTTCACACGGATGTCCGATTCGGGGACATAATATATCGAGAAGCTCGAAATTGAACAGCGGAAGCTCTCGAGAAAATCGAATGGTCACAACATTTCACTCGGATGCCCGATTCGGGAACATTATATATCGAGACGCTCGAAATTGAACAACGGAAGCTCTCGAGAAATTCGAATGGTCATAAGTTTTCACTCGAATGTTCGATTCGGGGACATAACTCATCTAGACGCTCGAAATTGAACAACGGAAGCTCTCGAGAAATTCGAATGGTCATACGTTTTCACACAGATGTCCGATTCGGGGTCATAATATATCGAGACGCTCGAAATTGAACAACGGAAGCTCTCGAGAAAATCGAATGGTCATAACTTTTCACACAGATGTCCGATTCGGGGACATAACTCATCTACACGCTCGAAATTGAACAACGGAAACTCTCGAGAATTCGAATGGTCATAAGTTTTCACACTGATGTTCGAATCCGGGACATAATATATCGAGACCCTCGAAATTGAACAACGGAAGCTCTCGGGAAAATCGAATGGTCATAACTTTTCACACGAATGTTCGATTCGGAGACATAACTCATCTGGACGCCTGAAATTGAACAACGGAAGCTCTCGAGAAATTCGAATGGTCATAAGTTTTCACACAGATGTCCGATTCAGGGACATAATATATCGAGACGCTCGAAATTGAACAACGGAAGCTCTCTAGAAAATCGAATGGTCATAACTTTTCACACAGATGTCCGATTCGGGGACATAACTGATCTACACGCTCGAAATTGAACAACGGAAGCTCTCGAGAAATTCGAATGGTCATAAGTTTTCACACGGATGTCCGATTCGGGGACATAATATATCGAGATGCTCGAAATTGAACAACGGAAGCTCTCGACTAATTTGAATGGTCAAAACTTTTAACACGAATGTTCGATTCGAGGACATAACTCATCTAGACGCTCGAAATTGAACAACGGAAGCTCTCGAGAAATTCGAATGGTCATAAGTTTTCACACAGATGTCCGATGCCGGGACATAATATATCAAGATGCTCGAAATTGAACAACGGATGCTCTAGAAAAATTTGAGTGGTCATAACATTTCATACGGATGTTCGATTCGGGGACATAACTCATCTAGACGCTCGAAATTGAACAACGGAAGCTCTCAAGAAATTCGAATGATCATAACGTTTCACTCGGATGTTCGATTCGGGGACATAATATATCGAGACGCTCGAAATTGAACCACGGAAGCTCTCGACTAATTTGAATGGTCAAAACTTTTCACACCCATGTTCGATTCGGGGACATAACTCATCTAGACGCTCGAAATTGAACAACGGAAGCTCTTGAGCAAATCGAATGGTCATAACTTTTCACACAGATGTCCGATTCGGGGACATAAAATATCGAGATGCTCGAAATTGAACAACGGAAGCTCTCGAGAAATTCGAATGGTCATAACATTTCACTCGGATGTTCGATTCGGGGACATAATATATCGAGACGCTCGAAATTGAACAACGGAAGTTCTCGAAAAATTTGAATGGTCATAACTTTTAACACGAATGTTCGATTCGAGGACATAACTCATCTAGACGCTCGAAATTGAACAACGGAAGCTCTCGAGAAATTCGAATGGTCATAAGTTTTCACACAGATGTCCGATTCGGGGACATAATATATCGAGACGCTCGAAATTGAACAACGGAAGCTCTCGAGAAAATCGAATGGTCATAACTTTTCACACAGATGTCCGATTCGAGGACATAACTCATCTACATGCTCGAAATTGAACAATGAAAGCTCTCGAGAAATTCGAATGGTCATAA
>NW_024464723.1:2220-3344 GCF_000004515.6 Glycine max
TCTAGACGCTCGAAATTGAACAACGGAAGCTCTCGAGAAATTCGAATGGTCATAAGTTTTCACACAGATGTCCGATTCGGGGACATAATATATCGAGACGCTCGAAATTGAACAACGGAAGCTCTCGAGAAAATCGAATGGTCATAACTTTTCACACAGATGTCCGATTCGGGGACATAACTCATCTGCACGCTCGAAATTGAACAACGGAAACTCTCGAGAAATTCGAATGGTCATAAGTTTTCACACGGATGTTCGATTCGGGGACATAATATATCGAGACGCTCGAAATTGAACAACGGAAGTTCTCGAAAAATTTGAATGGTCATAACTTTTAACACGAATGTTCGATTCGAGGACATAACTCATCTAGACGCTCGAAATTGAACAACGGAAGCTCTCGAGAAATTCGAATGGTCATAAGTTTTCACACAGATGTCCGATTCGGGGACATAATATATCGAGACGCTCGAAATTGAACAACGGAAGCTCTCGAGAAATTTGAATTGTCATAAGTTATCACACGGATGTCCGATTCGGGGACATAACTCATGTAGACGCTCGACATTGAACAACGGAAGCTCTCGAGAAATTCGAATGGTCATAAGTTTTCACACGCATGTTCGATTCGGGGACATAACTCATCTAGACGCCTGAAATTGAACAACGGAAGCTCTCGAGAAATTCGAATGGTCATACGTTTTCACACAGATGTCCGATTCGGGGACATAATATATCGAGACGCTCGAAATTGAACAACGGAAGCTCTCGGGAAAATCGAATGGCCCTAACTTTTCACACGAATGTTCGATTCGGGGACATAACTCATCTAGACGCTCGAAATTGAACAACGGAAGCTCTCGAGAAATTCGAATGGTCATAAGTTTTCACACGGATGTCCGATTCGGGAATATAATATATCGAGACGCTCGAAATTGAACAACGGAAGCTCTCGACAAATTTGAGTGGTCATAACCTTTCACACGAATGTCCGAATCGGGGACATAATATATCGAGACGCTCGATATGGAACAATGGAAGCTCTCGAGAAATTCAAATGGTCATAAGTTTTCACACGATGTCCGATTCGGGGACATAACTCATCTAGACGCCTGAAATTGAAC
>NW_024464723.1:3502-4284 GCF_000004515.6 Glycine max
ACTCATCTACACGCTCGAAAGTGAACAACGGAAGCTCTCGAGAAATTCGAATGGTCATAAGTTTTCACACGAGATGTCCGATTCGGGGACATAATATATCGAGACGCTCGAAAGTGAACAACGGAAGCTCTCGAGAAATTCGAATGGTCATAACTTTTCACTCGGATGTCCGATTCGGGGACATAATATATCGAGACGCTCGAAATTGAACAACGGAAGCTCTCGAGAAATTCGAATGGTCATAAGTTTTCACACGAATGTTCGATTCGGGGACATAAATCATCTAGACGCTTGAAATTGAACAACGGAAGCTCTCGAGAAATTCGAATGGTCATAAGTTTTCACACAGATGTCCGATTCGGGGACATAATATATCGAGACGCTAGAAATTGAACAACGGAAGCTCTCGAGAAAATCGAATGGTCATAACTTTTCACACAGATGTCCGATTCGAGGACATAACTCATCTACACGCTCAAAATTGAACAATGAAAGCTCTCGAGAAATTCGAATGGTCATAAGTTTTCACACGGATGTCCGATTCGGGGACATAATATATCGAGAAGCTCGAAATTGAACAGCGGAAGCTCTCGAGAAAATCGAATGGTCACAACATTTCACTCGGATGCCCGATTCGGGAACATTATATATCGAGACGCTCGAAATTGAACAACGGAAGCTCTCGAGAAATTCGAATGGTCATAAGTTTTCACTCGAATGTTCGATTCGGGGACATAACTCATCTAGACGCTCGAAATTGAACAACGGAAGCTCTCGAGAAA
>NW_024464723.1:24666-40619 GCF_000004515.6 Glycine max
AAGCACTCGAGAAAATCGAATGGTCATAAATTTTCACACGAATGTTCGATTCGGGGACATAACTCATCTAGACGCTCGAAATTGAACAACGGAAGCTCTCGAGAAATTCGAATGGTCATAAGTTTTCACACGGATGTCCGATTCGGGAATATAATATATAGAGACGCTCGAAATTGAACAACGGAAGCTCTCGACAAATTTGAGTGGTCTTAACTTTTCACACGGATGTCCGATTCGGGGACATAAGATATCGAGACGCTCAAAATTGAACAACGGAAGCACTCGAGAAAATCGAATGGTCATAAATTTTCACACGAATGTTCGATTCGGGGACATAACTCATCTAGACGCCTGAAATTGAACAACGGAAGCTCTCTAGAAATTCGAATGGTCATAAGTTTTCACACGGATGTCCGATTCGGGAATATAATATATAGAGACGCTCGAAATTGAACAACGGAAGCTCTCGACAATTTGAGTGGTCTTAACTTTTCACACGGATGTCCGATTCGGTCCATAATATATCGAGATGCTCGAAATGGAACAATGGAAGCTTTCGAGAAATTCAAATGGTCATAAGTTTTCACACGAATGTTCGATTCGGGGACATAACTCATCTAGACGCCTGAAATTGAACAACGGAAGCTCTCGGAATTCGAATGCTCATAAGTTTTCACACGGATGTCCGATTCGGGGACATAATATATCGAGATGCTCGAAATTGAACAACGGAAGCTCTCGAGAAATTCGAATGGTCACCACATTTCACTCGGATGCCCGATTCGGGAACATAATATATCGAGACGCTCGAAATTGAACAACGGAAGCTCTCGAGAAATTCCAATGGTCATAAGTTTTCACTCGAATGTTCGATTCGGGGACATAACTCATCTAGACGCTCGAAATTGAACAACGGAGGCTCTTGAGAAATTCGAATGGTCATACGTTTTCACACAGATGTCCGATTCGGGGTCATAATATATCGAGACGCTCGAAATTGAACAACGGAAGGTCTCGATAAAATCGAATGGTCATAACTTTTCACACAGATGTCCGATTCGGGGACATAACTCATCTACACGCTCGAAATTGAATAACGGAAGCTCTCGAGAAATTCGAATGGTCATAAGTTTTCACACAGATGTCCGATTCGGGGACATAATATATCGAGACGCTCGAAATTGAACAACGGAAGCACTCGAGAAAATCGAATGGTCATAAATTTTCACACGAATGTTCGATTCGGGGACATAACTCATCTAGACGCCTGAAATTGAACAACGGAAGCTCTCTAGAAATTCGAATGGTCATAAGTTTTCACACGGATGTCCGATTCGGGAATATAATATATAGAGACGCTCGAAATTGAACAACGGAAGCTCTCGACAAATTTGAGTGGTCTTAACTTTTCACACGGATGTCTGATTCGGGGACATAGTATATCGAGACGCTCGAAATGGAACAACGGAAGCTCTCGAGAAATTCGAATGGTCATACGTTTTCACACAGATATCCGATTCGGCGTCATAATATATCGAGACGCTCGAAATTGAACAACGGAAGCTCTCGATAAAATCGAATGGTCATAAATTTTCACACAGATGTCCGATTCGGGGACATAACTCATCTACACGCTCGAAATTGAACAACGGAAACTCTCGAGAAATTCGAATGGTCATAAGTTTTCACACAGATGTCCGATTCGGGGACATAATATATCGAGACGCTCGAAATTGAACAACGGAAGCTCTCGAGAAAATTGAATGGTCATAACTTTTCACACAGATGTCCGATTCGGGGACAGACCTCATCTACACGCTCGAAATTGAACAACGGAAACTCTCGAGAAATTTGAATTGTCATAAGTTATCACACGGATGTCCGATTCGGGGACATAACTCATCTAGACGCTCGAAATTGAACAACAGAAGCTCTCGAGAAATTCGAATGGTCATACGTTTTAACACAGATGTCCTATTCGGGGACATAATATATCGAGACTCTCGAAATTGAACAACGGAAGCTCTTGAGAAAATCGAATGGTCATAACTTTTCACACAGATGTCCGAGTCGGGGAAATAATATATCGAGATGCTCGAAATTGAACAACGGAAGCTCTCGAGAAATTCGAATGGTCATAACATTTCACTCGGATGTTCGATTCAGGGACATAATATATCGAGACGCTCGAAATTGAACAACGGAAGTTCTCCAAAAATTTGAATGGTCATAACTTTTCACACGAATGTTCGATTCGAGGACATAACTCATCTAGACGCTCGAAATTGAACAACGGAAGCTCTCGAGAAATTCGAATGGTTATAACATTTCACTCGGATGTTCGATTCGGGGACATAATATATCGAGACGCTCGAAATTGAACATCAGAAGCTCTCGACAAATTTGAGTGGTCATAACATTTCACACGGATGTTCGATTCGGGGACATAACTCACCTAGACGCTCGAAATTGAACAATGGAAGCTCTCGAAAAATTTGAGTGGTCACAAAATTTCACACGAATGTTCGATTCGGGGACATATCTCATCTAGACGCTCAAAATTGAACAACGGAAGCTGTCGAGAAATTCGAATGGTCATAAGTTTTCACACGGATGTCCGATTCGGGAAAATAATATATCGAGACGCTCAAAATTGAACAACGGAAGCTCTCGACAAATTTGAGTGGTCATAACTTTTCACACGGATGTCCGATTCGGGGACATAATATATCGAGATGCTCGAAATTGAACAACGGAAGCTCTCGAGAAATTCGAATGGTCATAAGTTTTCACACGAATGTTCGATTCGGGGACATAACTCATCTAGACGCCTGAAATTGAACAACGGAAGCTCTCGAGAAATTCGAATGGTCATAAGTTTGCACACAGATGTCCGATTTGGGGACATAATATATCGAGACGCTCGAAATTGAACAACGGAAGCTCTCGAGAAAATCGAATTGTCATAACTTTTTCACACAACCGTCCGATTCGGGGACATAACTCATCTACACGCTCGAAATTGAACAAGGGAAGCTCTCGAAAAATTCGAATGGTCATAAGTTTTCACACGGATGTCCGATTCGGGACATATATATCGAGATGCTCGAAATTGAACAACGGAAGCTCTCGAGAATTCGAATGGTCACACATTCACTCGGATGCCGATTCGGGACATAATATATTGAGATGCTCGAAATTGAACAACGGAAGCTCTCGAAAGATTCGAATGGTCATAAGTCTTCACTCGAATGTTCGATTCGGAGACATAAATCATCTAGACGCTCGAAATTGAACAACGGAAGCTCTCGAGAAATTCAAATGGTCATACGTTTTCACACAGATGTCCGATTCGGGGACATAATATATCGAGATTCTCGAAATTGAACAACGGAAGCTCTTGAGAAAATCGAATGGTCATAACTTTTCACACAGATGTCCGATTCGGGGACATAATATATCGAGATGCTCGAAATTGAACAACGGAAGCTCTCGAGAAATTCGAATGGTCATAACTTTTCACACAGATGTCCGATTCGGGGACATAATATATCGAGACGCTCGAAATTGAACAACGGAAGTTCTCGTGAAATTTGAATGGTCATAACTTTTCACACGAATGTTCGATTCGAGGACATAACTCATCTAGACGCTCGAAATTGAACAACGGAAGCTCTCGAGAAATTCGAATGGTTATAACAATTCACTCGGATGTTCGATTCGGGGACATAATATATCGAGACGCTCGAAATTGAACAACGGAAGCTCTCGACAAATTTGAGTGGTCATAACATTTCACACGGATGTTCGATTCGGGGACATAACTCACCTAGACGCTAGAAATTGAACAACGGAAGCTCTCGAGAAATTCGAATGGTCATAACATTTCACTCGGATGTTCGATTCGGGGACATAATATATCGAGACGCTCGAAATTGAACAACGGAAGCTCTCGACAAATTTGAGTGGTCATAACTTTTCACACGAATGTCCATTTCGGGGACATAATATATCGAGACGCTCGAAATGGAACAACAGAAGCTCTCGAGAAATTCGAATGGTGATAAGTTTTCACACGAATGTTCGATTCGGGGACATAATATATTGAGACACTCGAAATTGAACAATGGAAGCTCTTGAAAAATTTGAGTGGTCATAAAATTTCACACGAATGTTCGATTCGGGGACATATCTCATCTAGACGCTCGAAATTGAACAACGGAAGCTCTCGAGAAAATCGAATGGTCATAACTTTTCACACAGATGTCCGATTCGGGGACATAATATATCGAGATGCTCGAAATGGAACAACGGAAGCTCTCGAGAAATTCGAATGGTCATAACATTTAACTCGGATGTTCGATTCGGGGACATAATATATCGAGACGCTCGAAATTGAACAACGGAAGTTCTCGAAAAATTTGAATGGTCATACCTTTTCACACGAATGTTCGATTCGGGCACATAACTCATCTAGACGCTCGAAATTGAACAACGGAAGCTCTCGAGAAATTCGAATGGTCATAACATTTAACTCGGATGTTCGATTAGGGGACATAATATATCGAGACGCTCGAAATTGAACAACGGAAGTTCTCGAAAAATTTGAATTGTCATAACTTTTCACACGAATGTTCGATTCGGGGACATAACTTATCTACACGCTCGAAATGGAACAACGAAAGCTTTCGAGAAATTCGAATGGTCATAAGTTTTTACACGGATGTCCGATTCGGGGACATAATATATCGAGATGCTCGAAATTGAAAAACGGAAGCTCTCGAGAAATTCGATTGGTCACAAAATTTCACTCGGATGCCCGATTCGGGAACATAATATATCGAGACGCTCGAAATTGAACAGCGGAAGCTCTCGAGAGATTCGAATGGTCATAAGTCTTCACTCGAATGTTCGATTCGGGGACATAAATCATCTAGACGCTCGAAATTGAACAACGGAAGCTCTCGAGAAATTCGAATGGTCATACGTTTTCACACAGATGTCCGATTCGGGGACATAATATATCGAGATGCTCGAAATTGAACAACGGAAGCTCTCGAGAAAATTGAATGGTCATAAATTTTCACACAGATGTCCGATTCGGCGACATAACTCATCTACACGCTCGAAATTGAACAACGGAAGCTCTCGAGAAATTCGAATGGTCATAACATTTCACACGGATGTTCGATTCCGGGACATAACTCACCTAGACGCTCGAAATTGAACAACGGAAGCTCTCGAGAAATTCGAATGGTCATAAGTTTTCACACGGATGTCCGATTCGGGGACGTAATATATCGAGACGCTAGAAATTGAACAACGGAAGCTCTCAAGAAATTCGAATGGTCATAACATTTCACTCGGATGCCCGATTCGGGAACATAATATATCGACACGCTCGAAATTGAACAATGGAAGCTCTCGAGAAAATCGAATTGTCTTAACGTTTCACACAGATGTCCGATTCGGGGACATAACTCATCTAGACGCTCGAAATTGAGCATCGGAAGCTCTCGAGAAATTTGAATGGTCATAAGTTTTCACTCGAATGTTCGATTCGGGGACATAACTCATCTAAACGCTCGAAATTGAACAACGGAAGCTCTCGAGAAATTCGAATGGTCATACGTTTTCACACAGATGTCCGATTCGGGGATATAATATATCGAGACGCTCGAAATTGAACAACGAAAGCTCTAGAAAAATTTGAGTGGTCATAACATTTCACACGGATGTTCGATTCGGGGATATAACTCATCTAAACGCTCGAAATTGAACAACGGAAGCTCTCGAGAAATTCGAATGATCATAACATTTCATTCAGATGTTCGATTCGGGGACCTAATATATCGAGACGCTCGAAATTGAACAACGGAAACTCTAGACAAATTTGAATGGTCAAAACTTTTCACACGCATGTTCGATTCGGGGACATAACTCATCTAGACGCTCGAAATTGAACAACAGAAGCTCTCGAGAAAATGGAATGGTCATAACTTTTCACACAGATGTCCGATTCGGGGACATAAGTCATCTACACGCTCGAAATTGAACAACTGAAGCTCTCGAGAAATTCGAATGGTCATAAGTTTTCACACGGATGTCCGATTCGGGGACATAACTCATCTAGACGCTCGAAATTGAACAACGGAAGCTCTCGAGAAATTTGAATGGTCATAAGTTTTCACTCGAATGTTCGATTCGGGGACATAACTCATCTAAACGCTCGAAATTGAACAACGGAAGCTCTCGAGAAATTCGAATGGTCATACGTTTTCACACAGATGTCCGATTCGGGATCATAATATATCGAGACTGTCGAAATTGAACAACGGAAGCTCTCGAGAAAATCGAATGGTCATAACTTTTCACACAGATGTCCGATTCGGGGACATAATATATCGAGATGCTCGAAATGGAACAACGGAAGCTCTCGAGAAATTCGAATGGTCATAACAGTTAACTCGGATGTTCGATTCGGGGACATAATATATCGAGACGCTCGAAATTGAACAACGGAAGTTCTCGAAAAATTTGAATGGTCATAACTTTTCACACGAATGTTCGATTCGGGCACATAACTCATCTAGACGCTCGAAATTGAACAACGGAAGCTCTCGAGAAATTCGAATGGTCATAACATTTCACTCGGATGTTCGATTCGGGGACATAATATATCGAGACGCTCGAAATTGAACAACTGAAGCTCTCGACAAATTTGAGTGGTCATAACATTTCACACGGATGTTCGATTCGGGGACATAACTCATCTAGACGCTCGAAATTGAACAACGGAAGCTCTCGAGAAATTCGAATGGTCATAACATTTCACTCGGATGTTCGATTCGGGGACATAATATATCGAGACGCTCGAAATTGAACAACGGAAGCTCTCGACAAATTTGAGTGGTCATAACTTTTCACACGGATGTCCGTTTCGGGGACATAATATATCGAGACGCTCGAAATGGACCAACGGAAGCTCTCGAGAAATTCGAATGGTGATAAGTTTTCACACGAATGTACGATTCGGGGACATAACTCATCTAGACGCTCGAAATGGAACAACGGAAGCTCTCGAAAAATCGAATGGACCAAACATTTCACTCGGATGCCCGATTCGGGAACATTATATATCGAGACGCTCGATATTGAACAACGGAAGCTCTCGAGAAAATCGAATTGTCTTAACGTTTCACACAGATGTCCGATTCGGCGACATAACTCATCTAGACGCTCGAAATTGAACATCGGAAGCTCTCGATAAATTGAATTGGTCATAACTTTTCACACAGATGTCCGATTCGGGGACATAATATATCGAGACACTCGAAATGGAACAACGGAAGCTCTCGAGAAATTCGAATGGTCATAAGTTTTCACACGAATGTTCGATTCGGGGACATAACTCATCTAGACGCCTGAAATTGAACAACGGAAGCTCTCGAGAAATTCGAATGGTCATAAGTTTTCACACAGATGTCCGATTCGGGGAAATAATATATCGAGACGCTCGAAATGGAACAACGGAAGCTCTCAAGAAATTCGATTGGTCATAAGATTTCACACAGATGTCCGATTCGGGGACATAATATATCGAGACGTTCGAAATTGAACAACGGAAGCTCTCGAGAAATTCGAATGGTCATAACATTTCACTCGGATGTTCGATTCGGGGACATAATATATCGAGACGCTCGAAATTGAACAACGGAAGCTCTCGACAAATTTGAATGGTCATAACTTTTCACACGAATGTTCGATTCGGGGACATAACTCATCTAGACGCTCGAAATTGAACAACGGAAGCTCTCGACAAATTTGAGTGGTCATAACATTTCACACAGATGTCCGATTCGGGGACATAACTCATCTAGACGCTCGAAATTGACCAACGGAAGCTCTCGACAAATTCGAATGGTCATAAGTTTTTTCACGGATGTCCGATTCGGGGACGTAATATATCGAGACGCTAGAAATTGAACAACGGAAGCTCTCGAGAAATTCGAATGGTCATAACATTTCACTCGGATGCCCGATTCGGGAACATAATATATCGAGACGCTCGAAATTGAACAACGGAAGCTCTCGACAAATTTGAGTGGTCATAACTTTTCACACGGATGTCCGATTCGGGACATAATATATCGAGACGCTCGAAATGGAACAACGGAAGCTCTCGATAAATTCGAATGGTCATAACATTTCACTCGGATGTTCGATTCGGGGTCATAATATATCGAGACGATCGAAATTGAACAACGGGAGCTCTCGACAAATTTGAATGGTCAAAACTTTTCATACGCATGTTCGATTCGGGGACATAACTCATCTAGACGCTCGAAATTGAACAATGGAAGCTCTCGAGAAATTCGAATGGTCATAAGTTTTCACACGGATGTCCGATTCGGGAAAATAATATATCGAGACGCTCAAAATTGAACAACGGAAGCTCTCGACAAATTTGAGTGGTCATAACTTTTCACACGGATGTCCGATTCGGGGACATAATATATCGAGACGCTCGAAATGGAACAACGGAAGCTCTCGAGAAATTCGAATGGTCATAAGTTTTCACACGAATGTTCGATTCGGGGACATAACTCATCTAGACGGCTGAAATTGAACAACGGAAGCTCTCGAGAAATTCGAATGGTCATAAGTTTTCACACGATGTCCGATTCGGGGACATAATATATCGAGACGCCTCGAATTTGAACAACGGAGCTCTCGGAAAAATCGAATGGTCATAACTTTCCCACCGATGTCCGATTCGGGGACATAATATATCGAGACGCTCGAAATTGAACAACGGAAGCTCTCGAGAAAATCGAATGGTCATAACTTTTCACACAGATGTCCGATTCGGGGACATAACTCATCTACACGCTTGAAATTGAACAACGAAAGCTCTCGAGAAATTCGAATGGTCATACGTTTTCACACGGATGTCCGATTCGGGGACATAATATATCGAGATGCTCGAAATTGAACAACGGAAGCTCTCGAGAAAATCGAATGGTCATAACTTTTCACACAGATGTCCGATTCGGGGACATAATATATCGAGATGCTCGAAATGGAACAACGGAAGCTCTCGAGAAATTCGAATGGTCATAACATTTAACTCGGATGTTCGATTCGGGGACGTAATATATCGAGACGCTCGAAATTGAACAACGGCAGTTCTCGACAAATTTGAATGGTCATAACTTTTCACATGAATGTTCGATTCGGGGACATAACTCATCTACACGCTTGAAATTGAACAACGAAAGCTCTCGATAAATTCGAATGGTCATAAGTTTTCACACGGATGTCCGATTCGGGGACATAATATATCGAGATGCTCGAAATTGAACAACGGAAGATCTCGAGAAAATCGAATTGTCTTAACGTTTCACACAGATGTCCAATTCGGGGACATAACTCATCTAGACGCTCGAAATTGAACATTGGAAGCTCTCGATAAATTCTAATGGTCGTAACATTTCACTCGTATGTTCGACTCGGGGACATAATATATCGAGACGCTCGAAATTGAACAACGGAAGCTCTCGATAAATTTGAGTGGTCATAACATTTCACACAGATGTCCGATTCGGGGACATAACTCATCTAGACGCTCGAAATTGAACAACGTAAGCTCTCGAGAAATTCGAATGATCATAACATTTCACTCGGATGTTCGATTCGGGGACATAATATATCGACACGCTCGAAATTGAACAACGGAAGCTGTCGACAAATTTTAGTGGCATAACATTTCACACGGATGTTCGATTCGGGGACATAACTCATCTAGACGCTCGAAATTGAACAACGAAAGCTCTCGAGAAATTCGAATGATCATAACATTTCACTCGGATGTTCGATTCGGCGAATTAATGTATTGAGACGCTCAAAATTGAACAACGGAAGCTCTCGACAAATTTGATTGGTCAAAACTTTTCACACGAATGTTCGATTCGGGGACATAACTCATCTAGACGCTCGAAATTGAACAACGGAAGCTCTCGAGAAATTCGAATGGTCATAAGTTTTCACACGGATGTCCGATTCGGGAAAATAATATATCGAGACGCTCGAAATTGAAAAACAGAAGCTCTCGACCAATTTGAGTGGTCATAACTTTTCACACGGATGTCCGATTTGGGGACATAATATATCGAGACGCTCAAAATGATACAACGGAAGCTCTCGAGAAATTCGAATGGTCATAAGTTTTCACACGAATGTTCGATTCGGGGACATAACTCATCTAGACGTTCAAAATTTAACAACGGAAGCTCTCGAGAAATTCGAATGGTCATAAGTTTTAACACGGATGTCCGATTCGTGGACGTATTATATCGAGACGCTCGAAATTGAACAACGGAAGCTCCGGAGAAATTCGAATGGTCATAACATTTCACTCGGATGCCCGATTCGGGAACATAATATATCGAGACGCTCGAAATTGAACAGCGGAAGCTCTCGAGAAAATCGAATTGTCTTAACGTTTCACACAGATGTCCGATTCAGGGACATAACTCATCTACACGCTCGAAATTGAACATTGGAAGCTCTCGATAAATTCGAATGGTCGTAACATTTCACTCGTATGTTCGACTCGTGGACATAATATATCGAGACGCTCGAAATTGAACAACGGAAGCTCTCGAGAAATTCGAATGGTCACAACATTTCACTCGGATGCCCGATTCGGGAATATTATATATCGAGACGCTCGAAATTGAACAACGGAAGCTCTCGAGATATTCGAATGGTCATAAGTTTTCACTCGAATGTTCGATTCGGGGACATAACTCATCTAGACACTCGAAATTGAACAACAGAAGCTTTCGAGAAATTCGAATGGTCATACGTTTTCACACAGATGTCCAATTCGGGGTCATAATATATCGAGACGCTCGAAATTGAACAACGGAAGCTCTCGAGAAAATCGAATGGTCATAACTTTTCAAACGAATGTTCGATTCGGGGACATAACTCATCTAGACGCTCGAAATTGAACAATGGATGCTCTCGAGAAATTCGAATGGTCATAAGTTTTAACACGGATGTCCGATTCGTGGACGTATTATATCGAGACGCTCGAAATTGAACAACGGAAGCTCCGGAGAAATTTGAATGGTCATAACATTTCACTCGGATGCCCAATTCGGGAACATAATATATCGAGACGCTCGAAATTGAACAGCGGAAGCTCTCGAGAAAATCGAATGGTCATAAGTTTTCACACGGATGTCCGATTCGGGGACATAACTCATCTACACGCTCGAAATTGAACATTGGAAGCTCTCGATAAATTCTAATGGTCGTAACATTTCACTCGTATGTTCGACTCGGGGACATAATATATCGAGACGCTCGAAATTGAACAACGGAAGCTCTCGACAAATTTGAGTGGTCATAACATTTCACACAGATGTCCGATTCGGGGACATAAGTCATCTAGACGCTCGAAATTGAACAACGGAAGCTCTCGAGAAATTCGAATGGTCATAAGTTTTCCCACGGATGTCCGATTCGGGGACGTAATATATCGAGACGCTCGGAATTGAACAACGGAAGCTCTCGATAAATTTGAATGGTCAAAACTTTTCACACGCATGTTCGATTCGGGGACATAACTCATCTAGACGCCTGAAATTGAACAACGGAAGCTCTTGAGAAATTCGAATGGTCATAAGTTTTCACACAGACGTTCGATTCGGGGACATAATATATCGAGACGCTCGAAATTGAACAACGGAAGCTCTCGAGAAATTCGAATGGTCATAACATTTCACTCGGATGTTCGATTCAGGGACATAAAATATCGAGACGCTCGAAATTGAACAACGGAAGTTCTCGACAAATTTGAATGGTCATAACTTTTCACATGAATGTTCGATTCGGGGACATAACTCATCTACACGCTTGAAATTGAACAACGAAAGCTCTCGATAAATTCGAATGGTCATAAGTTTTCACACGGATGTCCGATTCGGGGACATAATATATCGAGATGCTCGAAATTGAACAACGGAAGATCTCGAGAAAATCGAATTGTCTTAACGTTTCACACAGATGTCCAATTCGGGGACATAACTCATCTAGACGCTCGAAATTGAACATTGGAAGCTCTCGATAAATTCTAATGGTCGTAACATTTCACTCGTATGTTCGACTCGGGGACATAATATATCGAGACGCTCGAAATTGAACAACGGAAGCTCTCGACAAATTTGAGTGGTCATAACATTTCACACAGATGTCCGATTCGGGGACATAAGTCATCTAGACGCTCGAAATTGAACAACGGAAGCTCTCGAGAAATTCGAATGGTCATAAGTTTTCACACGAATGTTCGATTCGGGGACATAACTCATCTAGACGCTTGAAATTGAACAACGGAAGCTCTCGAGAAATTCGAATGGTCATAACTTTTCACACAGATGTCCGATTCGGGGACATAATATATCGAGACGCTCGAAATTGAACAACGGAAGCTCTCGAGAAAATCGAATGGTCATAACTTTTCACACAGATGTCCGATTCGGGGACATAACTCATCTACACGCTTGAAATTGAACAACGAAAGCTCTCGAGAAATTCGAATGGTCATACGTTTTCACACGGATGTCCGATTCGGGGACATAACTCATCTACACGCTTGAAATTGAACAACGAAAGCTCTCGAGAAATTCGAATGGTCATACGTTTTCACACGGATGTCCGATTCGGGGACATAATATATCGAGATGCTCGAAATTGAACAACGGAAGCTCTCGAGAAAATCGAATGGTCATAACTTTTCACACAGATGTCCGATTCGGGGACATAATATATCGAGATGCTCGAAATGGAACAACGGAAGCTCTCGAGAAATTCGAATGGTCATAACATTTAACTCGGATGTTCGATTCGGGGACATAAAATATCGAGACGCTCGAAATTGAACAACGGAAAGTTCTCGACAAATCTGAATGGTCATAACTTTTCACAGGAATGTTCGATTCGGGGACATAACTCATCTACACGCTTGAAACTTGAACAACGAAAGCTCCTCGATAAATTCGAATGGTCATAAGTTTTCACACGGGATGTCCGATTCGGGGACATAATATATCGAGATGCTCGAAATTGAACAACGGAAGATCTCGAGAAAATCGAATTGTCTTAACGTCTCACACAGATGTCCAATTCGGGGACATAACTCATCTAGACGCTCGAAATTGAACATTGGAAGCTCTCGATAAATTCTAATGGTCGTAACATTTCACTCGTATGTTCGACTCGGGGACATAATATATCGAGACGCTCGAAATTGAACAACGGAAGCTCTCGACAAATTTGAGTGGTCATAACATTTCACACAGATGTCCGATTCGGGGACATAACTCATCTAGACACTCGAAATTGAACAACGTAAGCTCTCGAGAAATTCGAATGATCATAACATTTCACTCGGATGTTCGATTCGGGGACATAATATATCGACACGCTCGAAATTGAACAACGGAAGCTGTCGACAAATTTTAGTGGCATAACATTTCACACGGATGTTCGATTCGGGAACATAACTCATCTAGACGCTCGAAATTGAACAACGAGAGCTCTCGAGAAATTCGAATGATCATAACATTTCACTCGGATGTTCGATTCGGCGAATTAATGTATTGAGACGCTCAAAATTGAACAACGGAAGCTCTCGACAAATTTGATTGGTCAAAACTTTTCACACGAATGTTCGATTCGGGGACATAACTCATCTAGACGCTCGAAATTGAACAACGGAAGCTCTCGAGAAATTCGAATGGTCATAAGTTTTCACACGGATGTCCGATTCGGGAAAATAATATATCGAGACGCTCGAAATTGAAAAACAGAAGCTCTCGACCAATTTGAGTGGTCATAACTTTTCACACGGATGTCCGATTTGGGGACATAATATATCGAGACGCTCAAAATGATACAACGGAAGCTCTCGAGAAATTCGAATGGTCATAAGTTTTCACACGAATGTTCGATTCGGGGACATAACTCATCTAGACGTTCAAAATTTAACAACGGAAGCTCTCGAGAAATTCGAATGGTCATAAGTTTTAACACGGATGTCCGATTCGTGGACGTATTATATCGAGACGCTCGAAATTGAACAACGGAAGCTCCGGAGAAATTCGAATGGTCATAACATTTCACTCGGATGCCCGATTCGGGAACATAATATATCGAGACGCTCGAAATTGAACAGCGGAAGCTCTCGAGAAAATCGAATTGTCTTAACGTTTCACACAGATGTCCGATTCAGGGACATAACTCATCTACACGCTCGAAATTGAACATTGGAAGCTGTCGATAAATTCGAATGGTCATAACATTTCACTCGTATGTTCGACTCGTGGACATAATATATCGAGACGCTCGAAATTGAACAACGGAAGCTCTCGAGAAATTCGAATGGTCACAACATTTCACTCGGATGCCCGATTCGGGAATATTATATATCGAGACGCTCGAAATTGAACAACGGAAGCTCTCGAGATATTCGAATGGTCATAAGTTTTCACTCGAATGTTCGATTCGGGGACATAACTCATCTAGACACTCGAAATTGAACAACAGAAGCTTTCGAGAAATTCGAATGGTCATACGTTTTCACACAGATGTCCAATTCGGGGTCATAATATATCGAGACGCTCGAAATTGAACAACGGAAGCTCTCGAGAAAATCGAATGGTCATAACTTTTCAAACGAATGTTCGATTCGGGGACATAACTCATCTAGACGCTCGAAATTGAACAATGGATGCTCTCGAGAAATTCGAATGGTCATAAGTTTTAACACGGATGTCCGATTCGTGGACGTATTATATCGAGACGCTCGAAATTGAACAACGGAAGCTCCGGAGAAATTTGAATGGTCATAACATTTCACTCGGATGCCCAATTCGGGAACATAATATATCGAGACGCTCGAAATTGAACAGCGGAAGCTCTCGAGAAAATCGAATGGTCATAAGTTTTCACACGGATGTCCGATTCGGGGACATAACTCATCTACACGCTCGAAATTGAACATTGGAAGCTCTCGATAAATTCTAATGGTCGTAACATTTCACTCGTATGTTCGACTCGGGGACATAATATATCGAGACGCTCGAAATTGAACAACGGAAGCTCTCGACAAATTTAAGTGGTCATAACATTTCACACAGATGTCCGATTCGGGGACATAAGTCATCTAGACGCTCGAAATTGAACAACGGAAGCTCTCGAGAAATTCGAATGGTCATAAGTTTTCACACGAATGTTCGATTCGGGGACATAACTCATCTAGACGGCTGAAATTGAACAACGGAAGCTCTCGAGAAATTCGAATGGTCATAAGTTTTCACACAGATGTCCGATTCGGGGACATAATATATCGAGACGCTCGAAATTGAACAACGGAAGCTCTCGAGAAAATCGAATGGTCATAACTTTTCACACAGATGTCCGATTCGGGGACATAACTCATCTACACGCTTGAAATTGAACAACGAAAGCTCTCGAGAAATTCGAATGGTCATACGTTTTCACACGGATGTCCGATTCGGGGACATAACTCATCTACACGCTTGAAATTGAACAACGAAAGCTCTCGAGAAATTCGAATGGTCATACGTTTTCACACGGATGTCCGATTCGGGGACATAATATATCGAGATGCTCGAAATTGAACAACGGAAGCTCTCGAGAAAATCGAATGGTCATAACTTTTCACACAGATGTCCGATTCGGGGACATAATATATCGAGATGCTCGAAATGGAACAACGGAAGCTCTCGAGAAATTCGAATGGTCATAACATTTAACTCGGATGTTCGATTCGGGGACGTAATATATCGAGACGCTCGAAATTGAACAACGGCAGTTCTCGACAAATTTGAATGGTCATAACTTTTCACATGAATGTTCGA
>NW_024464723.1:40719-41959 GCF_000004515.6 Glycine max
CATCGACACGCTCGAAAGTGAACAACGGAAGCTCTCGAGAAAATCGAATTGCCGTAACGTTTCACACAGATGTCCGATTCGGGGACATAATATATCGAGACGCTCGAAATTGAACAACGAAAGCTCTAGAAAAATTTGAGTGGACATACATTTCACACGGATGTTCGATTCGGGGACATAACTCATCTAGACGCTCGAAATTGAATAATGGATGCTCTCGAGAAATTCGAATGATCATAACATTTCACTCGGATGTTCGATTCGGGGACATAATATATCGAGACGCTCGAAATTGAACAACGGAAGCTCTCGACAAATTTGAATGGTCAAAACTTTTGACACGCATGTTCGATTCGGGGACATAACTCATCTAGATGCT
This sequence comes from Glycine max, assembly GCF_000004515.6. Classification (NCBI taxonomy): domain Eukaryota; kingdom Viridiplantae; phylum Streptophyta; class Magnoliopsida; order Fabales; family Fabaceae; genus Glycine; species Glycine max. Next base: position 41,099 of record NW_024464723.1, read on the forward strand.
CGAAATTGAACAACGGAAGCTCTCGAGAAATTCGAATGGTCATAAGTTTTCACACGGATGTCCGATTCGGGAAAATAATATATCGAGACGCTCGAAATTGAACAACGGAAGCTCTCGACAAATTTGAGTGGTCATAACGTTTCACACGGATGTCCGATTCGGGGACATAATATATCGAGACGCTCAAAATGGAACAACGGAAGCTCTCGAGAAATTCGAATGGTCATAAGTTTGCACACGAATGTTCGATTCGGGGACATAACTCATCTAGACGCCTGAAATTGAACAACGGAAGCTCTCGAGAAATTCGAATGGTCATAAGTTTTCACACAGACGTCCGATTCGGGGATATAATATATCGAGACGCTCGAAATTGAACAACGGAAGCTCTCGAGAAATTCGAATGGTCATAACATTTCACTCGGATGTTCGATTCGGGGACATAAAATATCGAGACGCTCGAAATTGAACAACGGAAGTTCTCGACAAATTTGAATGGTCATAACTTTTCACATGAATGTTCGATTCGGGGACATAACTCATCTACACGCTCGAAATTGAACAACGAAAGCTCTCGATAAATTCGAATGGTCATAAGTTTTCACACGGATGTCCGATTCGGGGACATAATATATCGAGATGCTCGAAATTGAACAACGGAAGCTCTCGAGAAAATCGAATTGTCTTAACGTTTCACACAGATGTCCGATTCGGGGACATAACTCATCTAGACGCTCGAATTGAGCATCGGAAGCTCTCGAGAAATTTGAATGGTCATAAGTTTTCACTCGAATGTTCGATTCGGGGACATAACTCATCTAAACGCTCGAAATTGAACAACGGAAGCTCTCGAGAAATTCG
>NW_024464723.1:42391-43161 GCF_000004515.6 Glycine max
ATTGAACAGGTGGTATGACCGCTAGGTAGCCGAATGGTCATAAGTTTTCACACGGATGTCCGATTCGGGGACATAACTCATCTAGACGCTCGAAATTGAACAACGGAAGCTCTCGAGAAATTTGAATGGTCATAAGTTTTCACTCGAATGTTCGATTCGGGGACATAACTCATCTAAACGCTCGAAATTGAACAACGGAAGCTCTCGAGAAATTCGAATGGTCATACGTTTTCACACAGATGTCCGATTCGGGATCATAATATATCGAGACTGTCGAAATTGAACAACGGAAGCTCTCGAGAAAATCGAATGGTCATAACTTTTCACACAGATGTCCGATTCGGGGACATAATATATCGAGATGCTCGAAATGGAACAACGGAAGCTCTCGAGAAATTCGAATGGTCATAACAGTTAACTCGGATGTTCGATTCGGGGACATAATATATCGAGACGCTCGAAATTGAACAACGGAAGTTCTCGAAAAATTTGAATGGTCATAACTTTTCACACGAATGTTCGATTCGGGCACATAACTCATCTAGACGCTCGAAATTGAACAACGGAAGCTCTCGAGAAATTCGAATGGTCATAACATTTCACTCGGATGTTCGATTCGGGGACATAATATATCGAGACGCTCGAAATTGAACAACTGAAGCTCTCGACAAATTTGAGTGGTCATAACATTTCACACGGATGTTCGATTCGGGGACATAACTCATCTAGACGCTCGAAATTGAACAACGGAAGCTCTCGAGAAATTCGAA
>NW_024464723.1:43261-45810 GCF_000004515.6 Glycine max
GATGTCCGATTCGGGGGCTATATAGTTCTTAAACCCAAAATTGAACATCGGAAGCTCTCGATAAATTCGAATGGTCATTACATTTCACTCGGATGTTCGATTCGGGGACATAATATATCCAGACGCTCAAAATTGAACAACGGAAGCTCTCGACAAATTTTAGTGGCATAACATTTTACACGGATGTTCGATTCAGATACATAACTCATCTAGACGCTCGGAATTGAACAACGAAAGCTCTCGAGAAATTCGAATGGTCATAACTTTTCAAACGAATGTTCGATTCAGGGACATAACTCATCTAGACGCTCGAAATTGAACAACGAAAGCTCTCGAGAAATTCGAATGGTCATAAGTTTTCACACGAATGTTCGATTAGGGGACATAACTCATCGAGACGCTCGAAATTGAACAACGGAAGCTCTCGAGTAAATCGAATGGTCATAAGTTTTCACACGGATGTCCAATTCGGGGACATAATATATCGAGATGCTCGAAATTGAACAAGGGAAGCTCTCGAGAAATTCGAATGGTCACAACATTTCACTCGGATGCCCGATTCGGGAACATAATATATCGAGACGCTCGAAATTGAACAACGGAAGCTCTCGAGAAATTCGAATGGTCATAAGTTTTCACACGGATGTCCGATTCGGGGACATAATATATCGAGATGCTCGAAATTGAACAAGGGAAGCTCTCGAGAAATTCGAATGGTCACAACATTTCACTCGGATGCCCGATTCGGGAGCATAATATATCGAGACGCTCGAAATTGACAACAGAAGCTCTCGAGAAATTCGAATGGTCATAAGTTTTCACTCGAATGTTCGATTCGGGGACATAAGTCATGTAGACGCTCGAAATTGAACAACGGAAGCTCTCGAGAAATTCGAATGGTCAGACGTTTTCACACAGATGTCCGATTCGGGGTCATAATATATCGACACGCTCGAAATTGAACAACGGAAGCTCTCGAGAAAATCGAATGGTCATAACTTTTCACACATATGTCCGATTCGGGGACATAGCTCATCTACACGCTCGAAATTGAACAACGGAAGCTCTCGAGAAATTCGAATGGTCATAAGTTTTCACAAAGATGTACAATTCAGGGACATATTATATCGAGACGCTCGAAATTGAACAACGAAAGCTCTCGAGAAAATATAATGGTCACAACGTTTCACACGAATGTTCGATTCGGGGACATAACTCATCTAGACACTCGAAATTGAACAACGAAGCTCTCGACAAATTCGAATGGTCATACTTTTCACACGGATGTTCGATTCGGGGACATAACTCATCTAGACGCTCGAAATTGAACAACGGAAGCTCTCGAGAAATTCGAATGGTCATAAGTTTCACACGGATGTCCGATTCGTGGACGTATTATATCGAGACGCTCGAAATTGAACAACGGAAGCTCCGGAGAAATTCGAATGGTCATAACATTTCACTCGGATGCCCGATTCGGGAACATAATATATCGACACGCTCGAAATTGACCAACGGAAGCTCTCGAGAAATTCGAATGGTCGTTAACGTTTCACACAGATGTCCGATTCAGGGACATAATATATCGAGACGCTCGAAATTGAACAACGAAAGCTCTAGAAAAATTTGAGTGGACATACATTTCACACGGATGTTCGATTCGGGGACATAACTCATCTAGACGCTCGAAATTGAACAACGGATGCTCTCGAGAAATTCGAATGATCATAACATTTCACTCGGATGTTCGATTCGGGGACATAATATATCGAGACGCCCGAAATTGAACAACGGAAACTCTCGATAAATTAGAATGGTCAAAACTTTTCACACGCATGTTCGATTCGGGGACATAACTCATCTAGATGCTCGATATTGAACAACGGAAGCTCTCGAGAAATTCGAATGGTCATAAGTTTTCACACGGATGTCCGATTCGGGAAAATAATATATCGAGACGCTCGAAATTGAACAACGGAAGCTCTCGACAAATTTGAGTGGTCATAACATTTCACTCGGATGTTCGATTCAGGGACATAAAATATCGAGACGCTCGAAATTGAACAACGGAAGTTCTCGACAAATTTGAATGGTCATAACTTTTCACATGAATGTTCGATTCGGGGACATAACTCATCTACACGCTTGAAATTGAACAACGAAAGCTCTCGATAAATTCGAATGGTCATAAGTTTTCACACGGATGTCCGATTCGGGGACATAATATATCGAGATGCTCGAAATTGAACCACGGAAGATCTCGAGAAAATCGACTTGTCATAACGTTTCACACAGATGTCCAATTCGGGGACATAACTCATCTAACGCTCGAAATTGAACAAGGAAGCTCTCGATAAATTCTAATGGTCGTAACATTTCACTCGTATGTTCGACTCGGGGACATAATATATCGAGACGCTCGAAATTGAACACCGGAAGCTCTCGACAAATTCGAGTGGTCATAACATTTCACACAGATGTCCGATTCGGGGACATAACTCATCTAGACGCTCGAAATGAACAACGGAAGCTCTCGAGAAATTCGAAGT
>NW_024464723.1:45910-46725 GCF_000004515.6 Glycine max
TTCGGGGACATAATATATCGAGACGCTCGAAATGGAACAACAGAAGCTCTCGAGAAATTCGAAGGGTGATAAGTTTTCACACGAATGTTCGATTCGGGGACATAACTCATCTAGACGCCTGAAATGGAACAACGGAAGCTCTCGAGAAATTCGAATGGTCGAAACATTTCACTCGGATGCCCGATTCGGGAACATTATATATCGAGACGCTCGAAATTGAACAACGGAAGCTCTCGAGAAAATCGAATTGTCTTAACGTTTCACACAGATGTCCGATTCGGCGACATAACTCATCTAGACGCTCGAAATTGAACATCGGAAGCTCTCGATAAATTGAATTGGTCATAACTTTTCACACAGATGTCCGATTCGGGGACATAATATATCGAGACGCTCGAAATGGAACAACGGAAGCTCTCGAGAAATTCGAATGGTCATAAGTTTTCACACAGATGTCCGATTCGGGGACATAATATATCGAGACGTTCGAAATTGAACAACGGAAGCTCTCGAGAAAATCGAATGGTCATAACATTTCACTCGGATGTTCGATTCGGGGACATAATATATCGAGACGCTCGAAATTGAACAACGGAAGTTCTCGACAAATTTGAATGGTCATAACTTTTCACACGAATGTTCGATTCGGGGACATAACTCATCTAGACGCTCGAAATTGAGCAACGGAAGCTCTCGACAAATTTGAGTGGTCATAACATTTCACACAGATGTCCGATTCGGGGACATAACTCATCTAGACGCTCGAAATTGAACAACGGAAGCTCTCGAGAAATTCGAACGGTCATAAGTTTTTT
>NW_024464723.1:47165-48764 GCF_000004515.6 Glycine max
GAATGGTCATAAGTTTTCACACGGATGTCCGATTCGGGAAAATAATATATCGAGACGCTCAAAATTGAACAACGGAAGCTCTCGACAAATTTGAGTGGTCATAACTTTTCACACGGATGTCCGATTCGGGGACGTAATATATCGAGACGCTCGAAATGGAACAACGGAAGCTCTCGAGAAATTCGAATGGTCATAAGTTTTCACACGAATGTTCGATTCGGGGACATAACTCATCTAGACGGCTGAAATTGAACAACGGAAGCTCTCGAGAAATTCGAATGGTCATAAGTTTTCACACAGATGTCCGATTCGGGGACATAATATATCGAGACGTTCGAAATTGAACAACGGAAGCTCTCGAGAAAATCGAATGGTCATAACATTTCACTCGGATGTTCGATTCGGGGACATAATATATCGAGACGCTCGAAATTGAACAACGGAAGTTCTCGACAAATTTGAATGGTCATAACTTTTCACACGAATGTTCGATTCGGGGACATAACTCATCTAGACGCTCGAAATTGAACAACGGAAGCTCTCGACAAATTTGAGTGGTCATAACATTTCACACAGATGTCCGATTCGGGGACATAACTCATCTAGACGCTCGAAATTGAACAACGGAAGCTCTCGACAAATTCGAATGGTCATAAGTTTTTTCACGGATGTCCGATTCGGGGACGTAATATATCGAGACGCTAGAAATTGAACAACGGAAGCTCTCGAGAAATTCGAATGGTCATAACATTTCACTCGGATGCCCGATTCGGGAACATAATATATCGAGACGCTCGAAATTGAACAACGGCAGCTCTCGACAAATTTGAGTGGTCATAACTTTTCACACGGATGTCCGATTCGGGGACATAACTCATCTAGACGCTCGAAATTGAACAATGGAAGCTCTCGAGAAATTCGAATGGTCATAAGTTTTCACACGGATGTCCGATTTGGGAAAATAATATATCGAGACGCTCAAAATTGAACAACGGAAGCTCTCGACAAATTTGAGTGGTCATAACTTTTCACACGGATGTCCGATTCGGGGACATAATATATCGAGACGCTCGAAATGGAACAACGGAAGCTCTCGAGAAATTCGAATGGTCATAAGTTTTCACACGAATGTTCGATTCGGGGACATAACTCATCTAGACGGCTGAAATTGAACAACGGAAGCTCTCGAGAAATTCGAATGGTCATAAGTTTTCACACAGATGTCCGATTCGGGGACATAATATATCGAGACGTTCGAAATTGAACAACGGAAGCTCTCGAGAAAATCGAATGGTCATAACATTTCACTCGGATGTTCGATTCGGGGACATAATATATCGAGACGCTCGAAATTGAACAACGGAAGTTCTCGACAAATTTGAATGGTCATAACTTTTCACACGAATGTTCGATTCGGGGACATAACTCATCTAGACGCTCGAAATTGAACAACGGAAGCTCTCGACAAATTTGAGTGGTCATAACATTTCACACAGATGTCCGATTCGGGGACATAACTCATCTAGACGCTCGAAATTGAACAACGGAAGCTCTCGACAAATTCGAATGGTCATAAGTTTTTTTCACGGATGTCCGATT
>NW_024464723.1:49688-55856 GCF_000004515.6 Glycine max
GGACATAATATATCGAGACGCTCGAAATTGAACAACGGAAGCTCTCGAGAAATTCGAATGGTCATAAGTTTTCACACGGATGTCCGATTCGGGGACATAATATATCGAGACGCTCGAAATTGAACAACGGAAGCTCTCGAGAAAATCGAATGGTCCATCAACTTCTTCAATGGCCGTTCTGTTCGGGGACATAACTCATCTACACGCTCGAAATTGAACAACGGAAGCTCTCGAGAAATTCGAATGGTCATAAGTTTTCACTCGAATGTTCGATTCGAGGACATAACTCATCTAGACGTTCGAAATTGAACAACGGAAGCTCTCGAGAAATTCGAATGGTCATAAGTTTTCACACGGATGGCCGATTCGTGAAAATAATATATCGAGACGCTCGAAATTGAACAACGGAAACTCTCGACAAATTTGAGTAGTCATAACTTTTCACACGGATGTCCGATTCGGGGACATAATATATCGAGACGCTCGAAATGGAACAACGGAAGCTCTCGAGAAATTCGAATGGTCATAAGTTTTCAGAAAGATGTCCGATTCGGGGACATATTATATTGAGACGCTCGAAATTGAAAAACGGAAGCTCTCGAGAAAATTGAATGGCCATAACTTTTCACACGAATGTTCGATTCGGGGACATAACTCATCTAGACACTCGAAATTGAACAACGGAAGCTCTCGAGAAATTCGAATGGTCATAAGTTTTCACACGGATGTCCGATTCGGGAAAATAATATATCGAGACGCTCGAAATTGAACAACGGAAGCTCTCGACAAATTTGAGTAGTCATAACTTTTCACACGGATGTCCGATTCGGGGACATAATATATTGAGACGCTTGAAATGGAACAACGGAAGCTCTCAAGAAATTCGAATGGTCATAAGTTTTCACACGAATGTTCGATTCGGGGTCATAATATATCGAGACGCTCGAAATTGAACAACGGAAGCTATCGAGAAAACCGAATGGTCATAAGTTTTCACACGAATGTTCGATTCGGGGACATAATATATCGAGACGCTCGAAATTGAACAACAGAAGCTATCGAGAAAACCGAATGGTCATAAGTTTTCACACGAATGTTCGATTCGGGGACATAATATATCGAGACGCTCGAAATTGAACAACGGAAGCTCTCGAGAAAATCGAATGGTCATAAATTTTCACACGAATGTTCGATTCGGGGACATAACTCATCTAGACATTCGAAATTGAACAACGGAAGCTGTCGAGAAATTCGAATGGTCATAAGTTTTCACACGGATGTCCGATTCGGGAAAATAATATATCGAGACGCTCGAAATTGAACAACGGAAGCTCTCGACAAATTTGAGTAGTCATAACTTTTCACACGGATGTCCGAATAGGGGACATAATATATCGAGACGCTCGAAATTGAACAATGGAAGCTCTCGAGAAAATCGAATGGTCATAACTTTTCACACAGATGTCCGATTCGGGGACATAACTCATCTACACGCTCGAAATTGAACAACGGAAGCTCTCGAGAAATTCGAATGGTCATAAGTTTTCACTCGAATGTTCGATTCGAGGACATAACTCATCTAGACGTTCGAAATTGAACAACGGAAGCTCTCGAGAAATTCGAATGGTCATAAGTTTTCACACGGATGGCCGATTCGGGAAAATAATATATCGAGACGCTCGAAATTGAACAACGGAAACTCTCGACAAATTTGAGTAGTCATAACTTTTCACACGGATGTCCAATTCGGGGACATAATATATCGAGACGCTCGAAATGGAACAACGGAAGCTCTCGAGAAATTCGAATGGTCATAAGTTTTCAGAAAGATGTCCGATTCGGGGACATATTATATTGAGACGCTCGAAATTGAAAAACGGAAGCTCTCGAGAAAATCGAATGGTCATAACTTTTCACACAGATGTCCGATTCGGGGACATAACTCATCTACACGCTCGAAATTGAACAACGGAAGCTCTCGAGAAATTCGAATGGTCATAAGTTTTCACTCGAATGTTCGATTCGAGGACATAACTCATCTAGACGTTCGAAATTGAACAACGGAAGCTCTCGAGAAATTCGAATGGTCATAAGTTTTCACACGGATGGCCGATTCGTGAAAATAATATATCGAGACGCTCGAAATTGAACAACGGAAGCTCTCGACAAATTGGAATAGTCATAACTTTCACACGGATGTCCGATTCGGGGACATAATATATCGAGACGCTCGAAATGAACAACGGAAGCTCTCGAGAAATTCGAATGGTCATAAGTTTTCACACGGATGTCCGATTCGGGGACATAATATATTCGAGACGCTCGAAATTGAAACAACGGAAGCTCTCGAGAAAATCGAATGGTCATAACTTTTCACACGAATGTTCGATTCGGGGACATAACTCATCTAGACACTCGAAATTGAACAACGGAAGCTCTCGAGAAATTCGAATAGTCATAAGTTTTCACACGGATGTCCGATTCGGGAAAATAATATATCGAGACGCTCGAAATTGAACAACGGAAGCTCTCGACAAATTTGAGTAGTCATAACTTTTCACACGGATGTCCGATTCGGGGACATAATATATTGAGACGCTTGAAATGGAACAACGGAAGCTCTCAAGAAATTCGAATGGTCATAAGTTTTCACACGAATGTTCAATTCGGGGTCATAATATATCGAGACGCTCGAAATTGAACAACGGAAGCTATCGAGAAAACCGAATGGTCATAAGTTTTCACACGAATGTTCGATTCGGGGACATAATATATCGAGACGCTCGAAATTGAACAACGGAAGCTCTCGAGAAAATCGAATGGTCATAAATTTTCACACGAATGTTCGATTCGGGGACATAACTCATCTAGACATTCGAAATTGAACAACGGAAGCTCTCGAGAAATTCGAATGGTCATAAGTTTTCACACGGATGTCCGATTCGGGAAAATAATATATCGAGACGCTCGAAATTGAACAACGGAAGCTCTCGACAAATTTGAGTAGTCATAACTTTTCACACGGATGTCCGAATAGGGGACATAATATATCGAGACGCTCGAAATTGAACAATGGAAGCTCTCGAGAAAATCGAATGGTCATAACTTTTCACACAGATGTCCGATTCGGGGACATAACTCATCTACACGCTCGAAATTGAACAACGGAAGTTCTCGAGAAATTCGAATGGTCATAAGTTTTCACTCGAATGTTCGATTCGAGGACATAACTCATCTAGACGTTCGAAATTGAACAACGGAAGCTCTCGAGAAATTCGAATGGTCATAAGTTTTCACACGGATGGCCGATTCGGGAAAATAATATATCGAGACGCTCGAAATTGAACAACGAAAACTCTCGACAAATTTGAGTAGTCATAACTTTTCACACGGATGTCCGATTCGGGGACATAATATATCGAGACGCTCGAAATGGAACAACGGAAGCTCTCGAGAAATTCGAATGGTCATAAGTTTTCAGAAAGATGTCCGATTCGGGGACATATTATATTGAGACGCTCGAAATTGAAAAACGGAAGCTCTCGAGAAAATCGAATGGTCATAACTTTTAACACATATGTCCGATTCGGGGACATAGCTCATCTACACGCTCGAAATTGAACAACGGAAGCTCTCGAGAAATTCGAATGGTCATAAGTTTTCACAAAGATGTACAATTCGGGGACATATTATATCGAGACGCTCGAAATTGAACAACGGAAGCTCTCGAGAAAATCGAATGGTCACAACTTTTCACACGAATGTTCAATTCGGGGACAAAACTCATCTAGACACTCGAAATTGAACAACGGAAGCTCTCGAGAAATTCGAATGGTCATAAGTTTTCACTCGAATGTTCGATTCGAGGACATAACTCATCTAGACGTTCGAAATTGAACAACGGGAGCTCTCGAGAAATTCGAATGGTCATAAGTTTTCACACGGATGGCCGATTCGGGAAAATAATATATCGAGACGCTCGAAATTGAACAACGGAAACTCTCGACAAATTTGAGTAGTCATAACTTTTCACACGGATGTCCGATTCGGAGACATAATATATCGAGACGCTCGAAATGGAACAACGGAAGCTCTCGAGAAATTCGAATGGTCATAAGTTTTCAGAAAGATGTCCGATTCGGGGACATATTATATTGAGACGCTCGAAATTGAAAAACGGAAGCTCTCGAGAAAATCGAATGGTCATAACTATTCACACGAATGTTCGATTCGGGGACATAACTCATCTAGACACTCGAAATTGAACAACGGAAGCTCTCGAGAAATTCGAATGGTCATAAGTTTTCACACGGATGTCCGATTCGGGAACATAATATATCGAGACGCTCGAAATTGAACAACGGAAGCTCTCGACAAATTTGAGTAGTCATAAGTTTTCGCACGGATGTCCGATTCGGGGACATAATATATCGAGACGCTCGAAATGGAACAACGGAAGCTCTCGAGAAATTCGAATGGTCATAAGTTTTCAGAAAGATGTCCGAATAGGGGACATATTATATTGAGACGCTCGAAATTGAAAAACGGAAGCTCTCGAGAAAATCGAATGGTCATAACTTTTCACACAGATGTCCGATTCGGGGACATAACTCATCTACACGCTCGAAATTGAACAACGGAAGCTCTCGAGAAATTCGAATGGTCATAAGTTTTCACTCGAATGTTCGATTCGAGGACATAACTCATCTAGACGTTCGAAATTGAACAACGGAAGCTCTCGAGAAATTCGAATGGTCATAAGTTTTCACACGGATGGCCGATTCGTGAAAATAATATATCGAGACGCTCGAAATTGAACAACGGAAACTCTCGACAAATTTGAGTAGTCATAACTTTTCACACGGATGTCCGATTCGGGGACATAATATATCGAGACGCTCGAAATGGAACAACGGAAGCTCTCGAGAAATTCGAATGGTCATAAGTTTTCAGAAAGATGTCCGATTCGGGGACATATTATATTGAGACGCTCGAAATTGAAAAACGGAAGCTGTCGAGAAAATTGAATGGCCATAACTTTTCACACGAATGTTCGATTCGGGGACATAACTCATCTAGACACTCGAAATTGAACAACGGAAGCTCTCGAGAAATTTGAATGGTCATAAGTTTTCACACGGATGTCCGATTCGGGAAAATAATATATCGAGACGCTCGGAATTGAACAACGGAAGCTCTCGACAAATTTGAGTAGTCATAACTTTTCACACGGATGTCCGATTCGGGGACATAATATATTGAGACGCTTGAAATGGAACAACGGAAGCTCTCAAGAAATTCGAATGGTCATAAGTTTTCACATGAATGTTCGATTCGGGGTCATAATATATCGAGACGCTCGAAATTGAACAACGGAAGCTATCGAGAAAACCGAATGGTCATAAGTTTTCACACGAATGTTCGATTCGGGGACATAATATATCGAGACGCTCGAAATTGAACAACAGAAGCTATCGAGAAAACCGAATGGTCATAAGTTTTCACACGAATGTTCGATTCGGGGACATAATATATCGAGACGCTCGAAATTGAACAACGGAAGCTCTCGAGAAAATCGAATGGTCATAAATTTTCACACGAATGTTCGATTCGGGGACATAACTCATCTAGACATTCATAATTGAACAACGGAAGCTGTCCAGAAATTCGAATGGTCATAAGTTTTCACACGGATGTCCGATTCGGGAAAATAATATATCGAGATGCTCGAAATTGAACAACGGAAGCTCTCGACAAATTTGAGTAGTCATAACTTTTCACACGGATGTCCGAATAGGGGACATAATTTATCGAGACGCTCGAAATTGAACAATGGAAGCTCTCTAGAAAATCGAATGGTCATAACTTTTCACACAGATGTCCGATTCGGGGACATAACTCATCTACACGCTCGAAATTGAACAACGGAAGTTCTCGAGAAATTCGAATGGTCATAAGTTTTCACTCGAATGTTCGATTCGAGGACATAACTCATCGAGACGCTCGAAATTGAACAACGGAAGCTCTCGAGAAATTCGAATGGTCACAACTTTTCACTCGGATGCCCGATTCGGGAACATAATACATCGAGACGCTCGAAATTGAACAACGGAAGCTCTCGAGAAATTCGAATGGTCATAAGTTTTCACCCGGATGTCCGATTCGGGA
>NW_024464723.1:55956-58241 GCF_000004515.6 Glycine max
AGCTCTCGAGAATTCGAATGGTCATAAGTTTTCAGAAAGATGTCCGATTCGGGGACATATTATATTGAGACGCTCGAAATTGAAAAACGGAAGCTCTCGAGAAAATCGAATGGTCATAACTTTTCACACAGATGTCCGATTCGGGGACATAACTCATCTACACGCTCGAAATTGAACAACGGAAGCTCTCGAGAAATTCGAATGGTCATAAGTTTTCACTCGAATGTTCGATTCGAGGACATAACTCATCTAGACGTTCGAAATTGAACAACGGAAGCTCTCGAGAAATTCGAATGGTCATAAGTTTTCACACGGATGGCCGATTCGGGAAAATAATATATCGAGACGCTCAAAATTGAACAACGGAAGCTCTCGACAAATTTGAGTAGTCATAACTTTTCACACGGATGTCCGAATAGGGGACATAATATATCGAGACGCTCGAAATTGAACAATGGAAGCTCTCGAGAAAATCGAATGGTCATAACTTTTCACACAGATGTCCGATTCGGGGACATAACTCATCTACACGCTCGAAATTGAACAACGGAAGCTCTCGAGAAATTCGAATGGTCATAAGTTTTCACACAAATGTTCGATTCGAGGACATAACTCATCTAGACGCTCAGAGTTGAACAACGGAAGCTCTCGAGAAATTCGAATGGTCATAAGTTTTCACACGGATGTCCGATTCGGGAACATAACTCATCTAGACGCTCGAAATTGAACAACGGAAGTTCTTGAGAAATTCGAATGGTCATAAGTTTTCACACGGATGTCCGATTCGGGGACATAATATATCGAGACGCTCGAAATTGAACAAGGGAAGCTCTCGAGAAATTAGAATGGTCACAACATTTCACTCGGATGCCCGATTCGGGAACATAATATATCGAGACGCTCGAAATTGAACAACGGAAGCTCTCGAGAAATTCGAATGGTCATAAGTTTTCACCCGGACGTCCGATTCGGGAACATAACTCATCTAGACGCTCGAAATTGAACAACGGAAGTTCTTGAGAAATTCGAATGGTCATAACATTTCACTCGGATGTTCGATTCGGGGAATTAATATATCGAGACGCTCGATATTGAACAACGGAAGCTCTCGAAAAATTTGAATGATAAAAAATTTTCACACGAATGTTCGATTCGGGGACATAACTCATCTAGACGCCTGAAATTGAACAACGGAAGCTCTCGAGAAATTCGAATGGTCATACGTTTTCACACAGATGTCCGATTCGGGGACATAACTCATCTACACGCTCGAAATTGAACAACGGAAGCTCTCGAGAAATTCGAATGGTCACAACATTTCACTCGGATGCCCGATTCGGGAACATAATATATCGAGACGCTCGAAATTGAACAACGGAAGCTCTCGAGAAATTCGAATGGTCATAAGTTTTCACTCGAATGTTCGATTCGGGGACATAACTCATCTAGACGCTCGAAATTGATCAACGGAAGCTCTCGAGAAATTCGAATGCTCATACGTTTTCACACAGATGTCCAATTCGGGGTCATAGTATATCAAGACGCTCGAAATTGAACAATGGAAGCTCTCGAGAAAATAGAATGGTCATAAGTTTTCACACAGATGTCCGATTCGGGGACATAACTCATCTACACGCTCGAAATTGAACAACGGAAGCTCTCGAGAAATTCGAATGGTCATAAGTTTTCACACAAATGTCGGATTCGGGGACATAATATATCGAGACGCTCGAAATTGAACAACGGAAGCTCTCGAGAAAATTGAATGGTCATAACTTTTCACACGAATGTTCGATTCGAGGACATAACTCATCTAGACGCTCGAAATTGAACAACGGAAGCTCTCGAGAAATTCGAATGACCATAAGATTTCACTCGGATGTTCGATTCGGGGAATTAATATATCGAGACGCTCGAAATTGATCAACGGAAGCTCTCGGCAAATTTGAGTGGTCATAAATTTTCACACGGTTGCCCAATTCGGGAACATAATATATCGAGACGCTCGAAATTGAACAACGGAAGCTCTCGATAAATTCGAATGGTCATAAGTTTTCACACGGATGTCCGATTCGGGAACATAACTCATCTAGACGCTCAAAATTGAACAAAGGAAGTTCTTGAGAAATTCGAATGGTCAAAATATTTCACTCGGATGTTCGATTCGGGGAATTAATATATCGAGACGCTCGAAATTGAACAACAGAAGCTCTCGAAAAATTTGAATGGTCAAAACTTTTCACACGAATGTTCGATTTGGGGACATAACTCATCTAGACGCTCGA
>NW_024464723.1:58487-59846 GCF_000004515.6 Glycine max
TTCGGGGCATAACTCATCTAGACGCCTGAAATTGAACAACGGAAGCTCTCGACAAATTTGAGTAGTCATAACTTTTCACACGGATGTCCGATTCGTGGACATAATATATCGAGACGCTCGAAATGGAACAACGGAAGCTCTCGAGTAAATCGAATGGTCATAAGTTTTCACTCGGATGTCCGATTCAGGGACATAATATATCGAGATGCTCGAAAATGAACAACGGAAGCTCTCGAGAAATTCGATTGGTCACAACATTTCACTCGGATGCCCGATTCGGGGTCATAGTATATCGAGACACTCGAAATTGAACAATGGAAGCTCTCGAGAAAATTGAGTGGTCATATCTTTTCACACAGATCTCCGATTCGGGGACATAACTCATCTACACGCTCGAAATTGAACAACGGAAGCTCGAAAGAAATTCGAATGGTCATAAGTTTTCACACGAATGTTCGATTCGGGGACATAACTCATCTAGACGCTCGAAATTGAACAACAGAAGCTCTCGAGAAATTCGAATGATCATAACATTTCACTCGGATGTTCGATTCGGGGAATTAATATATTGAGACGCTCGAAATTGAACAACGGAAGCTCTCGACAAATTTGAGTGGTCACAACATTTCAGTCGGCTGCCCAATTCGGGAACATAATATATCGAGACGCTCGAAATTGAACAACGGAAGCTCTCGAGAAATTCGAATGGTCATAAGTTTTCACACGGATGTCCGATTCGGGAACATAACTCATCTAGACGCTCGAAATTGAACAACGGAAGCTCTTGAGAAATTCGAATGGTCATAACATTTCACTCGGATGTTCGATTCGGGGAATTAATATATCGAGACGCTCGAAATTGAACAACGGAAGCTCTCGAAAAATTTGAATGGTCAAAACTTTTCACACGAATGTTCGATTCGGGGACATAACTCATCTAGACGCTCGAAATTGAACAACGGAAGCTCTCGAGAAATTCGAATGGTCATAAGTTTTCACACGGATGTCCGATTCGGGAAAATAATATATCGAGACGCTCAGAATTGAACAACGGAAGCTCTCGACAAATTTGAGTGGTCATAACTTTTCACACGGATTTCCGATTCGGGTACATAATATATCGAGACGCTCGAAATGGAACAACGGAAGCTCTCGAGAAATTCGAATGGTCATAAGTTTTCACGCGAATGTTCGATTCGGGGACATAACTCATCTAGACGCCTGAAATTGAACAACGGAAGCTCTCGACAAATTTGAGTAGTCATAACTTTTCACACGGATGTCCGATTCGGGGACATAATATATCCAGACGCTCGAAATTGAACAACGGAAGCTCTCGAGAAATTCGAATGGTCATAA
>NW_024464723.1:59946-62341 GCF_000004515.6 Glycine max
CTAGACGCTCGAAATTGTTCGCTGAAGTTCTTGAGAAATTCGAAGGGTCATAACATTTCACTCGGATGTTCGATTCGGGGAATTAATATATCGAGACGCTCGAAATTGAACAACGGAAGCTCTCGAAAAATTTGAATGGTCAAAACTTTTCACACGAATGTTCGATTCGGGGACATAACTCATCTACACACTCGAAATTGAACAACGGAAGCTCACGAGAAATTCGAATGGTCATAAGTTTTCACACGGATGTCCGATTCGGGAAAATAATATATCGAGATGCTCAAAATTGAACAACGGAAGCTCTCGAGAAATTCGAATGGTCATAAGTTTTCACGCGAATGTTCGATTCGGGGACATAACTCATCTAGACGCCCGAAATTGAACAACGGAAGCTCTCGACAAATTTGAATAGTCATAACTTTTCACACGGATGTCCGATTCGGGGACATAATATATCCAGACGCTCGAAATGGAACAACGGAAGCTCTCGAGAAATTCGAATGGTCATAAGTTTTCACACGAATGTTCGATTAGGGGACATAACTCATCGAGACGCTCGAAATTGAACAACGGAAGCTCTCGGAAAATTCGAATGGTCATAAGTTTTCACACGGATGTCCGATTCAGGGACATAATATATCGAGACGCTCGAAATTGAACAATGGAAGCTCTCGAGAAATTCGAATGGTCACAACATTTCACTCGGATGCCCGATTCGGGAACATAATATATCGAGACGCTCGAAATTGAACAACGGAAGCTCTCGAGAAATTCGAATGGTCATAAGTTTTCACTCGAATGTTCGATTCGGGGACATAACTCATCTAGACGCTCGAAATTGATCAACGGAAGCTCTCGAGAAATTCGAATGCTCATACGTTTTCACACAGATGTCCAATTCGGGGTCATAGTATATCAAGACGCTCGAAATTGAACAATGGAAGCTCTCGAGAAAATTGAGTGGTCATATCTTTTCACACAGATGTCCGATTCGGGGACATAACTCATCTACACGCTCGAAATTGAACAACGGAAGCTCTCGAGAAATTCGAATGGTCATAAGTTTTCACACAAATGTCGGATTCGGGGACATAATATATCGAGATGCTCGAAATTGAACAACGGAAGCTCTCGAGAAAATTGAATGGTCATAACTTTTCACACGAATGTTCGATTCGGGGACATAACTCATCTAGACGCTCGAAATTGAACAACGGAAGCTCTCGAGAAATTCGAATGATCATAAGATTTCACTCGGATGTTCGATTCGGGGAATTAATATATCGAGACGCTCGAAATTGAACAACGGAAGCTCTCGACAAATTCGAATGGTCACAACATTTCACTCGGATGCCCGATTCGGGAACATAATATATCGAGACTCTCGAAATTGACCAACGGAAGCTCTGAAAAATTCGAATGGTCATAAGTTTCACACGGAGGTCCGGATCGGGGACATAACTCATCAGACGCTCGAAATTGAACAAAGGAAGTTCTGAGAAATTCGAGTGGTCAAAATATTTCACTCTGATGTTGGATTCGGGGAATTAATATATCCAGACGCTCGAAATTGAACAACAGAAGCTCTCGAAAAATGTGAGTGGTCAAAACTTCTCACACGAATGTTCGATTTGGGGACATAACTCATCTAGACGCTCGAAATTGAACAACGGAAGCTCTCGAGAAATTCGAATGGTCATAAATTTTCACAGGGATGTCCGATTCGGGAAAATAATATATCGAGACGCTCGAAATTGAACAACGGAAGCTCTCGACAAATTTGAGTGGTCATAACTTTTCACACGGATGTCCGATTCGGGGACATAATATATCGAGACGCGCGAAATGGAACAGCGGAACCTCTCGAGAAATTCGAATGGTCATAAGTTTTCACGCGAATGTTCGATTCGGGGACATAACTCATCTAGACGCCTGAAATTGAACAACGGAAGCTCTCGACAAATTTGAGTAGTCATAACTTTTCACACGGATGTCCGATTCGGGGACATAATATATCGAGACGCTCGAAATGGAACAACGGAAGCTCTCGAGTAAATCGAATGGTCATAAGTTTTCACTCGGATGTCCGATTCAGGGACATAATATATCGAGATGCTCGAAAATGAACAACGGAAGCTCTCGAGAAATTCGATTGGTCACAACATTTCACTCGGATGCCCGATTCGGGGTCATAGTATATCGAGACACTCGAAATTGAACAATGGAAGCTCTCGAGAAAATTGAGTGGTCATATCTTTTCACACAGATCTCCGATTCGGGGACATAACTCATCTACACGCTCGAAATTGAACAACGGAAGCTCGAAAGAAATTCGAATGGTCATAAGTTTTCACACGAATGTTCGATTCGGGGACATAACTCATCTAGACGC
>NW_024464723.1:62441-64087 GCF_000004515.6 Glycine max
TACCTTATACAGGCATTCATGATAGTTGCTAGACGGGGAATAATATATCGAGACGCTCGAAATTGAACATCGGAAGCTCTCGACAAATTTGAATGGTCAAAACTTTCCACACGAATGTTCGATTCGGGGACATAACTTATCGAGACGCGCGAAATTGAACAACGGAAGCTCTCGAGAAATTCGAATGGTCATAAGTTTTCACACGGATGTCCGATTCAGGAAAATAATATATCGAGACGCTCGAAATTGAACAACGAAAGCTCTCGACAAATTTGAGTAGTCATAAGTTTTCACACGGATGTCCGATTCGGGGACATAACTCATCTAGACGCTCGAAATTGAACAACGGAAGCTCTCGAGAAAATCGAATGGTCATAACTTTTCACACAGATGTCCGATTCGGTTGCATTACTCATCTAGACGCTCGAAATTGAACAACGAAAGCTCTCGAGAATTTCGAATGGTCATAAGTTTTCACACGGATGTCCGATTCGGGGACGTAATATATCGAGACGCTCGAAATTGAAAAAGGAAGCTCTCGAGAAATTCTAATGGTCATAAGTTTTCACACGAATGTCCAATTCTGGGACATAATATATCAAGACGCTCGAAATTGAACAACGGAAGCTCTCGACAAATTTTAGTGGCATAACATTTCACACGGATGTTCGATTCGGGGAAATAACTCATCAAGACGCTCGAAATTGAACATTGGAAGCTCTCGAGAAATTCGAATGATCATAACATTTCACTCGGATGTTCGATTCGGGGAATTAATATATAGTGACGCTCGAAATTGAACAACGGAAGCTCTAGACAAATTTGAATGGTCAAAACTTTTCACACGAATGTTCGATTCGGGGACATAACTTATCTAGACGCTCGAAATTGAACAACGGAAGCTCTCGAGAAATTCGAATGGTCATAAGTTTTCACACGGATGTCCGATTCGGGAAAATAATATATCGAGACGCTCGAAATTGAACAACGGAAGCTCTCGACAAATTTGAGTAGTCATAAGTTTTCACACGGATGTCCGATTCGGGGACATAACTCATCTAGACGCTCGAAATTGAACAACGGAAGCTCTCGAGAAAATCGAATGGTCATAACTTTTCACACAGATGTCCGATTCGGTTGCATTACTCATCTAGACGCTCGAAATTGAACAACGAATGCTCTCGAGAAATTCGAATGGTCATAAGTTTTCACACGGATGTCCGATTCGGGGACGTAATATATCAACACGCTCGAAATTGAGCAACGGAAGCTCTCGACAAATTTTAGTGGCGTAACATTTCACACGGATGTTCGATTCGGGGACATAACTCATCTAGACGCTCGAAATTGAACATTGGAAGCTCTCGAGAAATTCGAATGATCATAACATTTCACTCGGATGTTCGATTCGGGGAATTAATATATCGAGACGCTCGAAATTGAACAACGGAAGCTCTCGACAAATTTGAATGGTCAAAACTTTTCACACGAATGTTCGATTCGGGGACATAACTTATCTAGACGCTCGAAATTCGAATGGTCATAAGTTTTCAAGCGGATGTCCGATTCGGGAAAATAATATATCGAGACGCTCGAAATTGAACAACGGAAGCTCTCGACAAATTTGAATAGTCATAAGTTTTCAC
>NW_024464723.1:64187-65343 GCF_000004515.6 Glycine max
AAATGAACAACGGAAGCTCTCGAGAAATTCGAATGGTCATAAGTTTTCACACGGATGTCCGATTCGGGAAAATAATATATCGAGACGCTCAAAATTGAACAACGGAAGCTCTCGACAAATTTGAGTGGTCATAACTTTTCACACGGATGTCCGAATCGGGGACATAATATATCGAGACGCTCGAAATGGAACAACGGAAGCTCTCGAGAAATTCGAATGGTCATAAGTTTTCACGTGAATGTTCGATTCGGGGACATAACTCATCTAGACGCTTGAAATTGAACAACGGAAGCTCTCGACAAATTTGAGTAGTCATAACTTTTCACACGGATGTCCGATTCGGGGACATAATATATCCAGACGCTCGAAATTGAACAACGGAAGCTCTCGAGAAATTCGAATGGTCATAAGTTTTCACACGGATGTCCGATTCGGGAACATAACTCATCTAGACGCTCGAAATTGAACAACGGAAGTTCTTGAGAAATTCGAAGGGTCATAACATTTCACTCGGATGTTCGATTCGGGGAATTAATATATCGAGACGCTCGAAATTGAACAACGGAAGCTCTCGAAAAATTTGAATGGTCAAAACTTTTCACACGAATGTTCGATTCGGGGACATAACTCATCTAGACACTCGAAATTGAACAACGGAAGCTCACGAGAAATTCGAATGGTCATAAGTTTTCACACGGATGTCCGATTCGGGAAAATAATATATCGAGATGCTCAAAATTGAACAACGGAAGCTCTCGAGAAATTCGAATGGTCATAAGTTTTCACGCGAATGTTCGATTCGGGGACATAACTCATCTAGACGCCTGAAATTGAACAACGGAAGCTCTCGACAAATTTGAGTAGTCATAACTTTTCACACGGATGTCCGATTCGGGGACATAATATATCCAGACGCTCGAAATGGAACAACGGAAGCTCTCGAGAAATTCGAATGGTCATAAGTTTTCACACGAATGTTCGATTAGGGGACATAACTCATCGAGACGCTCGAAATTGAACAACGGAAGCTCTCGAGAAAAATCGAATGGTCATAAGTTTTCACACGGATGTCCGATTCAGGGACATAATATATCGAGATGCTCGAAATTGAACAATGGAAGCTCTCGAGAAATTCGATTGGTCACAACATTCACTC
>NW_024464723.1:65443-67698 GCF_000004515.6 Glycine max
TCACACGGATGTCCGATTCGGGGACGTAATATATCAACACGCTCGAAATTGAGCAACGGAAGCTCTCGACAAATTTTAGTGGCGTAACATTTCACACGGATGTTCGATTCGGGGACATAACTCATCTAGACGCTCGAAATTGAACATTGGAAGCTCTCGAGAAATTCGAATGATCATAACATTTCACTCGGATGTTCGATTCGGGGAATTAATATATCGAGACGCTCGAAATTGAACAACGGAAGCTCTCGACAAATTTGAATGGTCAAAACTTTTCACACGAATGTTCGATTCGGGGACATAACTTATCTAGACGCTCGAAATTCGAATGGTCATAAGTTTTCAAGCGGATGTCCGATTCGGGAAAATAATATATCGAGACGCTCGAAATTGAACAACGGAAGCTCTCGACAAATTTGAGTAGTCATAAGTTTTCACACGGATGTCCGATTCGGGGACATAACTAATCTAGACGCTCGAAATTGAACAACGGAAGCTCTCGAGAAAATCGAATGGTCATAAGTTTTCACACGGATATCCGATTCGGGAAAATAATATATCGAGACGCTCGAAATTGAACAACGGAAGCTCTCGACAAATTTGAGTAGTCATAAGTTTTCACACGGATGTCCGATTCGGGGACATAACTCATCTAGACGCTCGAAATTGAACAACGGAAGCTCTCGAGAAAATCGAATGGTCATAACTTTTCACACAGATGTCCGATTCGGGGACATAACTCATCTACACGCTCGAAATTGAACAACGGAAGCTCTCGAGAAATTCGAATGGTCATAAGTTTTCACACAGATGTCCGATTCGGGGACATAATATATCGAGACGCTCGAAATTGAACAACGGAAGCTCTCGAGAAAATCGAATGGTCATAACTTTTCACACAGATGTCCGATTCGGTGGCATTACTCATCTAGACGCTCGAAATTGAACAACGAAAGCTCTCGAGAAATTCGAATGGTCATAAGTTTTCACACGGATGTCCGATTCGGGGACGTAATATATCGAGACGCTCGAAATTGAACAACGGGAGCTCTCGAGAAATTCGAATGGTCATCACATTTCATTCGGATGCCAGATTCGGGAACATAATATATCGAGACGCTCGAAATTGAACAACGGAAGCTCTCGAGAAAATCGAATTGTCTTAACGTTTCACACAGATGTCCGATTCGGGGACATAACTCATCTAGACGCCCGAAATTGGACATCGGAAGCTCTCGATAAATTCGAATGGTCATAACATTTCACTCGGATGTTCGATTCGGGGACATAATATATCCAGACGCTCAAAATTGAACAACGGAAGCTCTCGACAAAGTTTAGTGGCATAACATTTTACACGGATGTTCGATTCAGATACATAACTCATCTAGACGCTCGAAATTGAACAACGAAAGCTCTCGAGAAATTCGAATGGTCATAACTTTTCAAACGATTGTTCGATTCAGGGACATAACTCATCTAGACGCTCGAAATTGAACAACGGAAGCTCTCGAGAAATTCGAATGGTCATAAGTTTTCACACGAATGTTCGATTAGGGGACAAAACTCATCGAGACGCTCGAAATTGAACAACGGAAGCTCTCGAGTAATTCGAATGGTCATAAGTTTTCACACGGATGGCCGATTCGGGGACATAATATATCGAGATGCTCGAAATTTAACAAGGGAAGCTCTCGAGAAATTCGAATGGTCACAACATTTCACTCGGATGCCCGATTCGGGAACATAATATATCGAGACGCTCGAAATTGAACAACGGAAGCTCTCGAGAAATTCGAATGGTCATAAGTTTTCACACGGATGTCCGATTCGGGGACATAATATATCGAGATGCTCGAAATTGAACAAAGGAAGCTCTCGAGAAATTCGAATGGTCACAACATTTCACTCGGATGCCCGATTCGGGAGCATAATATATCGAGACGCTCGAAATTGAACAACAGAAGCTCTCGAGAAATTCGAATGGTCATAAGATTTCACTCGAATGTTCGATTCAGGGACATAAGTCATCTAGACGCTCGAAATTGAACAACGGAAGCTCTCGAGAAATTCGAATGGTCAGACGTTTTCACACAGATGTCCGATTCGGGGTCATAATATATCGACACGCTCGAAATTGAACAACGGAAGCTCTCGAGAAAATCGAATGGTCATAACTTTTCACACATATGTCCGATTACGGGGACATAGCTCATCTACACGCTCGAAATGAACAACGGAAGCTCTAGAGAAAT
>NW_024464723.1:70267-71061 GCF_000004515.6 Glycine max
CAATGGAAGCTCTCGAAGAAAATTCGATGGTCACAACATTTCACTCGGATGTCCGATTCGGGAACATAATATATCGAGACGCTCGAAATTGAACAACGGAAGCTCTCGAGAAATTCGAATGGTCATAAGTTTTCACTCGAATGTTCGATTCGGGGACATAACTCATCTAGACGCTCGAAATTGATCAACGGAAGCTCTCGAGAAATTCGAATGCTCATAAGTTTTCACACAGATGTCCAATTCGGGGTCATAGTATATCAAGACGCTCGAAATTGAACAACGGAAGCTCTCGAGAAAATTGAGTGGTCATATCTTTTCACACAGATGTCCGATTCGGGGACATAACTCATCTACACGCTCGAAATTGAACAACGGAAGCTCTCGAGAAATTCGAATGGTCATAAGTTTTCACACAAATGTCGGATTCGGGGACATAATATATCGAGATGCTCGAAATTGAACAACGGAAGCTCTCGAGAAAATTGAATGGTCATAACTTTTCACACGAATGTTCGATTCGGGGACATAACTCATCTAGACGCTCGAAATTGAACAACGGAAGCTCTCGAGAAATTCGAATGATCATAAGATTTCACTCGGATGTTCGATTCGGGGAATTAATATATCGAGACGCTCGAAATTGAACAACGGAAGCTCTCAAAAAATTTGAGTGGTCACAACATTTCAATCGGTTGCCCAATTCGGGAACATAATATATCGAGACTCTCGAAATTGAACAACGGAAGCTCTCGATAAATTCGAATGGTCATAAGTTTTCACACGGATGTCCGATT
>NW_024464723.1:72626-94579 GCF_000004515.6 Glycine max
GGGGACATATTATTTCGAGACGCTCGAAATTGAACAACGGAAGCTCTCGAGAAAATCGAATGGTCACAACTTTTCACACGAATGTTCAATTCGGGGACATCACTCATCTAGACACTCGAAATTGAACAACGGATGCTCTCGAGAAATTCGAATGGTCATAAGTTTTCACTCGAATGTTCGATTCGAGGACATAACTCATCTAGACGTTCGAAATTGAACAACGGGAGCTCTCGAGAAATTCGAATGGTGATAGGTTTTCACACGGATGGCCGATTCGGGAAAATAATATATCGAGACGCTCGAAATTGAACAACGGAAACTCTCGACAAATTTGAGTAGTCATAACTTTTCACACGGATGTCCGATTCGGGGACATAATATATCGAGACGCTCGAAATGGAACAACAGAAGCTCTCGAGAAATTCGAATGGTCATAAGTTTTCAGAAAGATGTCCGATTCGGGGACATATTATATTGAGACGCTCGAAATTGAAAAACGGAAGCTCTCGAGAAAATAGAATGGTCATAACTATTCACACGAATGTTCGATTCGGGGACATAACTCATCTAGACACTCGAAATTGAACAACGGAAGCTCTCGAGAAATTCGAATGGTCATAAGTTTTCACACGGATGTCCGATTCGGGAAAATAATATATCGAGACGCTCGAAATTGAACAACGGAAGCTCTCGACAAATTTGAGTAGTCATAACTTTTCACACGGATGTCCGATTCGGGGACATAATATATTGAGACGCTTGAAATGAACAACGGAAGCTCTCAAGAAATTCGAATGGTCATAAGTTTTCACACGAATGTTCGATTCGGGGTCATAATAAATCGAGACGCTCGAATTGAACAACGGAAGCTATCGAGAAAACCGAATGGTCATAAGTTTTCACACGAATGTTCGATTCGGGGACATAATATATCGAGACACTCGAAATTGAACAACAAAAGCTATCGAGAAAACCGAATGGTCATAAGTTTTCACACGAATGTTCGATTCGGGGACATAATATATCGAGACGCTCGAAATTGAACAACGGAAGCTCTCGAGAAAATCGAATGGTCATAAATTTTCACACGAATGTTCGATTCGGGGGACATAACTCATCTAGACATTCGAAATTGAACAACGGAAGCTCTCGAGAAATGCGAATGGTCATAAGTTTTCACACGGATGTCCGATTCGGGAAAATAATATATCGAGACGCTCGAAATTGAACAACGGAAGCTCTCGACAAATTTGAGTAGTCATAACTTTTCACACGGATGTCCGAATAGGGGACATAATATATCGAGACGCTCGAAATTGAACAATGGAAGCTCTCTAGAAAATCGAATGGTCATAACTTTTCACACAGATGTCCGATTCGGGGACATAACTCATCTACACGCTCGAAATTGAACAACGGAAGCTCTCGAGAAATTCGAATGGTCATAAGTTTTCACTCGAATGTTCGATTCGAGGACATAACTCATCTAGACGTTCGAAATTGAACAACGGAAGCTCTCGAGAAATTCGAATGGTCATAAGTTTTCACACGGATGGCCGATTCGGGAAAATAATATATCGAGACGCTCGAAATTGAACAACGGAAACTCTCGACAAATTTGAGTAGTCATGACTTTTCACACGGATGTCCGATTCGGGGACATAATATATCGAGACGCTCGAAATGGAACAACGGAAGCTCTCGAGAAATTCGAATGGTCATAAGTTTTCAGAAAGATGTCCGATTCGGGGACATATTATATTGAGACGCTCGAAATTGAAAAACGGAAGCTCTCGAGAAAATCGAATGGTCATAACTTTTCACACAGATGTCCGATTCGGGGACATAACTCATCTACACGCTCGAAATTGAACAACGGAAGCTCTCGAGAAATTCGAATGGTCATAAGTTTTCACTCGAATGTTCGATTCGAGGACATAACTCATCTAGACGTTCGAAATTGAACAACGGAAGCTCTCGAGAAATTCGAATGGTCATAAGTTTTCACACGGATGGCCGATTCGTGAAAATAATATATCGAGACGCTCGAAATTGAACAACGGAAACTCTCGACAAATTTGAGTAGTCATAACTTTTCACACGGATGTCCGATTCGGGGACATAATATATCGAGACGCTCGAAATGGAACAACGGAAGCTCTCGAGAAATTCGAATGGTCATAAGTTTTCAGAAAGATGTCCGATTCGGGGACATATTATATTGAGACGCTCGAAATTGAAAAACGGAAGCTCTCGAGAAAATTGAATGGCCATAACTTTTCACACGAATGTTCGATTCGGGGACATAACTCATCTAGACACTCGAAATTGAACAACGGAAGCTCTCGAGAAATTCGAATGGTCATAAGTTTTCACACGGATGTCCGATTCGGGAAAATAATATATCGAGACGCTCGGAATTGAACAACGGAAGCTCTCGACAAATTTGAGTAGTCATAACTTTTCACACGGATGTCCGATTCGGGGACATAATATATTGAGACGCTTGAAATGGAACAACGGAAGCTCTCAAGAAATTCGAATGGTCATAAGTTTTCACACGAATGTTCGATTCGGGGTCATAATATATCGAGACGCTCGAAATTGAACAACGGAAGCTCTCGACAAATTTGAGTAGTCATAACTTTTCACACGGATGTCCGAATAGGGGACATAATATATCGAGACGCTCGAAATTGAACAATGGAAGCTCTCGAGAAAATCGAATGGTCATAACTTTTCACACAGATGTCCGATTCGGGGACATAACTCATCTACACGCTCGAAATTGAACAACGGAAGCTCTCGAGAAATTCGAATGGTCATAAGTTTTCACTCGAATGTTCGATTCGAGGACATAACTCATCTAGACGTTCGAAATTGAACAACGGCAGCTCTCGAGAAATTCGAATGGTCATAAGTTTTCACACGGATGGCCGATTCGTGAAAATAATATATCGAGACGCTCGAAATTGAACAACGGAAACTCTCGACAAATTTGAGTAGTCATAACTTTTCACACGGATGTCCGATTCGGGGACATAATATATCGAGACGCTCGAAATGCGAACAACGGAAGCTCTCGAGAAATTCGAATGGTCATAAGTTTTCAGAAAGATGTCCGATTCGGGGACATATTATATTGAGACGCTCGAAATTGAAAAACGGAAGCTCTCGAGAAAATCGAATGGTCATAACTTTTCACACAGATGTCCGATTCGGGGACATAACTCATCTACACGCTCGAAATTGAACAACGGAAGCTCTCGAGAAATTCGAATGGTCATAAGTTTTCACTCGAATGTTCGATTCGAGGACATAACTCATCTAGACGTTCGAAATTGAACAACGGAAGCTCTCGAGAAATTCGAATGGTAATAAGTTTTCACACGGATGGCCGATTCGTGAAAATAATATATCGAGACGCTCGAAATTGAACAACGGAAACTCTCGACAAATTTGAGTAGTCATAACTTTTCGCACGGATGTCCGATTCGGGGACATAATATATCGAGACGCTCGAAATGGAACAACAGAAGCTCTCGAGAAATTCGAATGGTCATAAGTTTTCACACGGATGGCCGATTCGGGAAAATAATATATCGAGACGCTCGAAATTGAACAACGGAAGCTCTCGACAAATTTGAGTAGTCATAACTTTTCACACGGATGTCCGATTCGGGGACATAATATATTGAGACGCTTGAAATGAAACAACGGAAGCTCTCAAGAAATTCGAATGGTCATAAGTTTTCACATGAATGTTCGATTCGGGGTCATAATATATCGAGACGCTCGAAATTGAACAACGGAAGCTATCGAGAAAACCGAATGGTCATAAGTTTTCACACGAATGTTCGATTCGGGGACATAATATATCGAGACGCTGGAAATTGAACAACAGAAGCTATCGAGAAAACCGAATGGTCATAAGTTTTCACACGAATGTTCGATTCGGGGACATAATATATCGAGACGCTCGAAATTGAACAACGGAAGCTCTCGAGAAAATCGAATGGTCATAAATTTTCACACGAATGTTCGATTCGGGGACATAACTCATCTAGACATTCGAAATTGAACAACGGAAGCTGTCGAGAAATTCGAATGGTCATAAGTTTTCACACGGATGTCCGATTCGGGAAAATAATATATCGAGATGCTCGAAATTGAACAACGGAAGCTCTCGACAAATTTGAGTAGTCATAACTTTTCACACGGATGTCCGAATAGGGGACATAATATATCGAGACGCTCGAAATTGAACAACGGAAGCTCTCTAGAAAATCGAATGGTCATAACTTTTCACACAGATGTCCGATTCGGGGACATAACTCATCTACACGCTCGAAATTGAACAACGGAAGCTCTCGAGAAATTCGAATGGTCATAAGTTTTCACTCGAATGTTCGATTCGAGGACATAACTCATCTAGACGTTCGAAATTGAACAACGGAAGCTCTCGAGAAATTCGAATGGTCATAAGTTTTCACACGGATGGCCGATTCGGGAAAATAATATATCGAGACGCTCGAAATTGAACAACGGAAACTCTCGACAAATTTGAGTAGTCATAACTTTTCACACGGATGTCCGATTCGGGGACATAATATATCGAGACGCTCGAAATGGAACAACGGAAGCTCTCGAGAAATTCGAATGGTCATAAGTTTTCAGAAAGATGTCCGATTCGGGGACATATTATATTGAGACGCTCGAAATTGAAAAACGGAAGCTCTCGAGAAAATCGAATGGTCATAACTTTTCACACAGATGTCCGATTCGGGGACATAACTCATCTACACGCTCGAAATTGAACAACGGAGCTCTCGAGAATTCGAATGGTCATAAGTTTTCACTCGAATGTTCGATTCGAGGACATAACTCATCTAGACGTTCGAAATTGAACAACGGAAGCTCTCGAGAAATTCGAATGGTCATAAGTTTTCACACGGATGGCCGATTCGGGAAAATAATATATCGAGACGCTCAAAATTGAACAACGGAAGCTCTCGACAAATTTGAGTAGTCATAACTTTTCACACGGATGTCCGAATAGGGGACATAATATATCGAGACGCTCGAAATTGAACAATGGAAGCTCTCGAGAAAATCGAATGGTCATAACTTTTCACACAGATGTCCGATTCGGGGACATAACTCATCTACACGCTCGAAATTGAACAACGGAAGCTCTCGAGAAATTCGAATGGTCATAAGTTTTCACACAAATGTTCGATTCGAGGACATAACTCATCTAGACGCTCAGAGTTGAACAACGGAAGCTCTCGAGAAATTCGAATGGTCATAAGTTTTCACACGGATGTCCGATTCGGGAACATAACTCATCTAGACGCTCGAAATTGAACAACGGAAGTTCTTGAGAAATTCGAATGGTCATAAGTTTTCACACGGATGTCCGATTCGGGGACATAATATATCGAGACGCTCGAAATTGAACAAGGGAAGCTCTCGAGAAATTAGAATGGTCACAACATTTCACTCGGATGCCCGATTCGGGAACATAATATATCGAGACGCTCGAAATTGAACAACGGAAGCTCTCGAGAAATTCGAATGGTCATAAGTTTTCACCCGGACGTCCGATTCGGGAACATAACTCATCTAGACGCTCGAAATTGAACAACGGAAGCTCTTGAGAAATTCGAATGGTCATAACATTTCACTCGGATGTTCGATTCGGGGAATTAATATATCGAGACGCTCGATATTGAACAACGGAAGCTCTCGAAAAATTTGAATGATAAAAAATTTTCACACGAATGTTCGATTCGGGGACATAACTCATCTAGACGCCTGAAATTGAACAACGGAAGCTCTCGAGAAATTCGAATGCTCATACGTTTTCACACAGATGTCCGATTCGGGGACATAACTCATCTACACGCTCGAAATTGAACAACGGAAGCTCTCGAGAAATTCGAATGGTCACAACATTTCACTCGGATGCCCGATTCGGGAACATAATATATCGAGACGCTCGAAATTGAACAACGGAAGCTCTCGAGAAATTCGAATGGTCATAAGTTTTCACTCGAATGTTCGATTCGGGGACATAACTCATCTAGACGCTCGAAATTGATCAACGGAAGCTCTCGAGAAATTCGAATGCTCATACGTTTTCACACAGATGTCCAATTCGGGGTCATAGTATATCAAGACGCTCGAAATTGAACAATGGAAGCTCTCGAGAAAATTGAGTGGTCATATCTTTTCACACAGATGTCCGATTCGGGGACATAACTCATCTACACGCTCGAAATTGAACAACGGAAGCTCTCGAGAAATTCGAATGGTCATAAGTTTTCACACAAATGTCGGATTCGGGGACATAATATATCGAGACGCTCGAAATTGAACAACGGAAGCTCTCGAGAAAATTGAATGGTCATAACTTTTCACACGAATGTTCGATTCGAGGACATAACTCATCTAGACGCTCGAAATTGAACAACGGAAGCTCTCGAGAAATTCGAATGACCATAAGATTTCACTCGGATGTTCGATTCGGGGAATTAATATATCGAGACGCTCGAAATTGATCAACGGAAGCTCTCGGCAAATTTGAGTGGTCATAAATTTTCACACGGTTGCCCAATTCGGGAACATAATATATCGAGACGCTCGAAATTGAACAACGGAAGCTCTCGATAAATTCGAATGGTCATAAGTTTTCACACGGATGTCCGATTCGGGAACATAACTCATCTAGACGCTCGAAATTGAACAAAGGAAGTTCTTGAGAAATTCGAATGGTCAAAATATTTCACTCGGATGTTCGATTCGGGGAATTAATATATCGAGACGCTCGAAATTGAACAACAGAAGCTCTCGAAAAATTTGAATGGTCAAAACTTTTCACACGAATGTTCGATTTGGGGACATAACTCATCTAGACGCTCGAAATTGAACAACGGAAGCTCTCTAGAAATTCGAATGGTCATAAGTTTTCACACGGATGTCCGATTCGGGAAAATAATATATCGAGACGCTCGAAATTGAACAACGGAAGCTCTCGACAAATTTGAGTGGTCATAACTTTTCACACGGATGTCCGATTCGGGGACATAATATATCGAGACGCGCGAAATGGAACAACGGAAGCTCTCGAGAAATTCGAATGGTCATAAGTTTTCACGAGAATGTTCGATTCGGGGACATAACTCATCTAGACGCCTGAAATTGAACAACGGAAGCTCTCGACAAATTTGAGTAGTCATAACTTTTCACACGGATGTCCGATTCGGGGACATAATATATCGAGACGCTCGAAATGGAACAACGGAAGCTCTCGAGTAAATCGAATGGTCATAAGTTTTCACTCGGATGTCCGATTCAGGGACATAATATATCGAGATACTCGAAAATGAACAACGGAAGCTCTCGAGAAATTCGATTGGTCACAACATTTCACTCGGATGCCCGATTCGGGGTCATAGTATATCGAGACGCTCGAAATTGAACAATGGAAGCTCTCAAGAAATTTGAGTGGTCATATCTTTTCACACAGATCTCCGATTCGGGGACATAACTCATCTACACGCTCGAAATTGAACAACGGAAGCTCGAAAGAAATTCGAATGGTCATAAGTTTTCACACAAATGTCCGATTCGGGGACATAATATATCGAGACGCTCGAAATTGAACAACGGAAGCTCTCGAGAAAATTGAATGGTCATAACTTTTCACACAAATGTTCGATTCGGGGACATAACTCATCTAGACGCTCGAAATTGAACA
Source organism: Glycine max (assembly GCF_000004515.6). Classification (NCBI taxonomy): domain Eukaryota; kingdom Viridiplantae; phylum Streptophyta; class Magnoliopsida; order Fabales; family Fabaceae; genus Glycine; species Glycine max. The sequence goes on from NW_024464723.1 coordinate 80,389, forward strand.
ACAGAAGCTCTCGAGAAATTCGAATGATCATAACATTTCACTCGGATGTTCGATTCGGGGAATTAATATATCGAGACGCTCGAAATTGAACAACGGAAGCTCTCGACAAATTTGAGTGGTCACAACATTTCACTCGGTTGCCCAATTCGGGAACATAATATATCGAGACGCTCGAAATTGAACAACGGAAGCTCTCGAGAAATTCGAATGGTCATAAGTTTTCACACGGATGTCCGATTCGGGAACATAACTCATCTAGACGCTCGAAATTGAACAACGGAAGTTCTTGAGAAATTCGAATGGTCATAACATTTCACTCGGATGTTCGATTCGGGGAATTAATATATCGAGACGCTCGAAATTGAACAACGGAAGCTCTCGATAAATTCGAATGGTCATAAGTTTTCACACGGATGTCCGATTCGGGAACATAACTCATCTAGACGCTCGAAATTGAACAAAGGAAGTTCTTGAGAAATTCGAATGGTCAAAATATTTCACTCTGATGTTCGATTCGGGGAATTAATATATCGAGACGCTCGAAATTGAACAACAGAAGCTCTCGAAAAATTTGAATGGTCAAAACTTTTCACACGAATGTTCGATTTGGGGACATAACTCATCTAGACGCTCGAAATTGAACAACGGAAGCTCTCTAGAAATTCGAATGGTCATAAGTTTTCACAGGGATGTCCGATTCGGGAAAATAATATATCGAGACGCTCGAAATTGAACAACGGAAGCTCTCGACAAATTTGAGTGGTCATAACTTTTCACACGGATGTCCGATTCGGGGACATAATATATCGAGACGCGCGAAATGGAACAACGGAAGCTCTCGAGAAATTCGAATGGTCATAAGTTTTCACGAGAATGTTCGATTCGGGGACATAACTCATCTAGACGCCTGAAATTGAACAACGGAAGCTCTCGACAAATTCGAGTAGTCATAACTTTTCACACGGATGTCCGATTCGGGGACATAATATATCCAGACGCTCGAAATGGAACAACGGAAGCTCTCGAGAAATTCGAATGGTCATAAGTTTTCACACGAATGTTCGATTAGGGGACATAACTCATCGAGACGCTCGAAATTGAACAACGGAAGCTCTCGAGTAAATCGAATGGTCATAAGTTTTCACACGGATGTCCGATTCAGGGACATAATATATCGAGATGCTCGAAATTGAACAATGGAAGCTCTCGAGAAATTCGATTGGTCACAACATTTCACTCGGATGCCCGATTCGGGAACATAATATATCGAGACGCTCGAAATTGAACAACGGAAGCTCTCGAGAAATTCGAATGGTCATAAGTTTTCACTCGAATGTTCGATTCGGGGACATAACTCATCTAGACGCTCGAAATTGATCAACGGAAGCTCTCGAGAAATTTGAATGCTCATACGTTTTCACACAGATGTCTGATTCGGGCTTATAGTATATCGAGACGCTCGAAATTGAACAATGAAAGCTCTCGAGAAAATTGAGTGGTCATATCTTTTCACACAGATGTCCGATTCGGGGACATAACTCATCTACACGCTCGAAATTGAACAACGGAAGCTCTCAAGAAATTCGAATGGTCATAAGTTTTCACACAAATGTCGGATTCGGGGACATAATATATCGAGACGCTCGAAATTGAACAACGGAAGCTCTCGAGAAAATTGAATGGTCATAACTTTTCACACGAATGTTCGATTCGGGGACATAACTCATCTAGACGCTCGAAATTGAACAACGGAAGCTCTCGAGAAATTCGAAATGTCATAAGTTTTCACACGGATGTCCGATTCGGGAAAATAATATATCGAGACGCTCGAAATTGAACAACGGAAGCTCTCGACAAATTTGAGTGGTCATAACTTTTCACACGAATGTTCGATTCGGGGACATAACTCATCCAGACGCTCGAAATTGAACAACGGAATCTCTCGAGAAATTCGAATGATCATAACATTTCACTCGGATGTTCGATTCAGGGAATTAATATATCAAGACGCTCGAAATTGAACAACGGAAGCTCTCGAGAAATTCGAATGATCATAACATTTCACTCGGATGTTCGATTCGGGGAATTAATATATCGAGACGCTCGAAATTGAACAACGGAAGCTCTCAAAAAATTTGAGTGGTCACAACATTTCAATCGGTTGCCCAATTCGGGAACATAATATATCGAGACTCTCGAAATTGAACAACGGAAGCTCTCGATAAATTCGAATGGTCATAAGTTTTCACACGGATGTCCGATTCGGGAACATAACTCATCTAGACGCTCGAAATTGAACAAAGGAAGTTCTTGAGAAATTCGAATGGTCAAAATATTTCACTCTGATGTTGGATTCGGGGAATTAATATATCCAGACGCTCGAAATTGAACAACAGAAGCTCTCGAAAAATTTGAATGGTCAAAACTTTTCACACGAATGTTCGATTTGGGGACATAACTCATCTAGACGCTCGAAATTGAACAACGGAAGCTCTCTAGAAATTCGAATGGTCATAAATTTTCACAGGGATGTCCGATTCGGGAAAATAATATATCGAGACGCTCGAAATTGAACAACGGAAGCTCTCGACAAATTTGAGTGGTCATAACTTTTCACACGGATGTCCGATTCGGGGACATAATATATCGAGACGCGCGAAATGGAACAGCGGAACCTCTCGAGAAATTCGAATGGTCATAAGTTTTCACGCGAATGTTCGATTCGGGGACATAACTCATCTAGACGCCTGAAATTGAACAACGGAAGCTCTCGACAAATTTGAGTAGTCATAACTTTTCACACGGATGTCCGATTCGGGGACATAATATATCGAGACGCTCGAAATGGAACAACGGAAGCTCTCGAGTAAATCGAATGGTCATAAGTTTTCACTCGGATGTCCGATTCAGGGACATAATATATCGAGATGCTCGAAAATGAACAACGGAAGCTCTCGAGAAATTCGATTGGTCACAACATTTCACTCGGATGCCCGATTCGGGGTCATAGTATATCGAGACGCTCGAAATTGAACAATGGAAGCTCTCGAGAAAATTGAGTGGTCATATCTTTTCACACAGATCTCCGATTCGGGGACATAACTCATCTACACGCTCGAAATTGAACAACGGAAGCTCTCGAGAAATTCGAATGGTCATAAGTTTTCACACGGATGTCCGATTCGGGAACATAACTCATCTAGACGCTCGAAATTGAACAACGGAAGTTCTTGAGAAATTCGAATGGTCATAACATTTCACTCGGATGTTCGATTCGGGGAATTAATATATCGAGACGCTCGAAATTGAACAACGGAAGCTCTCGAAAAATTTGAATGGTCAAAACATTTCACACGAATGTTCGATTCGGGGACATAACTCATCTAGATGCTCGAAATTGAACAACGGAAGCTCACGAGAAATTCGAATGGTCATAAGTTTTCACACGGATGTCCGATTCGGGAAAATAATATATCGAGACGCTCAAAATTGAACAACGGAAGCTCTCGACAAATTTGAGTGGTCATAACTTTTCACACGGATGTCCGAATCGGGGACATAATATATCGAGACGCTCGAAATGGAACAACGGAAGCTCTCGAGAAATTCGAATGGTCATAAGTTTTCACGTGAATGTTCGATTCGGGGACATAACTCATCTAGACGCTCGAAATTGAACAACGGAAGCTCTCGACAAATTTGAGTAGTCATAACTTTTCACACGGATGTCCCGATTCGGGGACATAATATATCCAGACGCTCGAAATTGAACAACGGAAGCTCTCGAGAAATTCGAATGGTCATAAGTTTTCACACGGATGTCCGATTCGGGAACATAACTCATCTAGACGCTCGAATTGAACAACGGAAGTTCTTGAGAAATTCGAAGGGTCATAACATTTCACTCGGATGTTCGATTCGGGGAATTAATATATCGAGACGCTCGAAATTGAACAACGGAAGCTCTCGAAAAATTTGAATGGTCAAAACTTTTCACACGAATGTTCGATTCGGGGACATAACTCATCTAGACACTCGAAATTGAACAACGGAAGCTCACGAGAAATTCGAATGGTCATAAGTTTTCACACGGATGTCCGATTCGGGAAAATAATATATCGAGATGCTCAAAATTGAACAACGGAAGCTCTCGAGAAATTCGAATGGTCATAAGTTTTCATGCGAATGTTCGATTCGGGGACATAACTCATCTAGACGCCTGAAATTGAACAACGGAAGCTCTCGACAAATTTGAATGGTCATAACTTTTCACACGGATGTCCGATTCGGGGACATAATATATCCAGACGCTCGAAATGGAACAACGGAAGCTCTCGAGAAATTCGAATGGTCATAAGTTTTCACACGAATGTTCGATTAGGGGACATAACTCATCGAGACGCTCGAAATTGAACAACGGAAGCTCTCGAGAAAAATCGATTGGTCATAAGTTTTCACACGGATGTCCGATTCAGGGACATAATATATCGAGATGCTCGAAATTGAACAACGGAAGCTCTCGAGAAATTCGATTGGTCACAACATTTCACTCGGATGCCCGATTCGGGAACATAATATGTCGAGGCGCTAGAAATCGAACAACGGATGCTCTCGAGAAATTCGAATGGTCATAAGTTTTCACTCGAATGTTCGATTCGGGGCCATAACTCATCTAGACACTCGAAACTGATCAACGTAAGCTCTCGAGAAATTTGAATGGTCATACGTTTTCACACAGATGTCCGATTCGGGGTCATACTATATCGAGACGCTCGAAATGGAACAATGGAAGCTCTCGAGAAAATTGAGTGGTCATTTTTCACACGGATGTCCAATTCGGGGACATAATATATCGAGACGCTCGAAATTGAACAACGGAAGCTCTCGAGAAATTCGAATGGTCATAAGTTTTCACACGGATGTCCGATTCGGGAAAATAATATATCGAGACGCTCGAAATTGAACAACGGAAGCTCTCGAGAAATTCGAATGGTCATAAGTTTTCACACGGATGTCCGATTCGGGAAAATAATATATCGAGACGATCGAAATTGAACAACGGAAGCTCTCGGCAAATTTGAGTGGTCATAAATTTTCACACGGATGTCCGATTCCGGGACATAATATATCGAGACGCTCGAAATTGAACAGCGGAAGCTCTCGAGAAATTCGAATGGTCATAAGTTTTCACATGAATGTTCGATTCGGGGACATAACTCATCTAGACGCTCGAAATTGAACAACGGAAGCTCTCGAGAAATTCGAATGGTCATAAGTTTTCACAGGAATGTCCGATTCGGGGACATAATATATCGAGACGCTCGAAATTGAACAACGGAAGCTCTCGAGAAATTCGAATGGTCATAACATTTCACTCGGATGCCCGATTCATGAAAATAATATATCGAGACGCTCGAAATTGAACAACGGAAGCTCTCGAGAAATTCGAATGGTCATAACATTTCACTCGGATGCCCGATTCATGAAAATAATATATCGAGACGCTCGAAATTGAACAACGGAAGCTCTCGAGAAATTCGAATGGTCATAAGTTTTCACACGGATGTCCGATTCGGGAAAATAATATATCGAGACGATCGAAATTGAACAACGGAAGCTCTCGGCAAATTTGAGTGGTCATAAATTTTCACACGGATGTCCGATTCCGGGACATAATATATCGAGACGCTCGAAATTGAACAGCGGAAGCTCTCGAGAAATTCGAATGGTCATAAGTTTTCACATGAATGTTCGATTCGGGGACATAACTCATCTAGACGCTCGAAATTGAACAACGGAAGCTCTCGAGAAATTCGAATGGTCATAAGTTTTCACAGGAATGTCCGATTCGGGGACATAATATATCGAGACGCTCGAAATTGAACAACGGAAGCTCTCGAGAAAATCGAATGGTCTTAACGTTTCACACGGATGTCCAATTCGGGGACATAATATATCGAGACGCTCGAAATTGAACAACGGAAGCTCTCGGCAAATTTGAGTGGTCATAAATTTTCACACGGATGTCCAATTCGGGGACATAATATATCGAGACGCTCGAAATTCATCAACGGAAGCTCTCGAGAAATTCGAATGGTCATAAGTTTTCACACGAATGTCCGATTCGGGGACATAATATATCGAGACGCTCGAAATTGAACAAAGGAAGCTCTCGAGAAATTCGAATGGTCATAAGTTTTCACACGGATGTCCGATTCGGGAAAATAATATATCGAGACGCTCGAAATTGAACAAAGGAAGCTCTCGGCAAATTTGAGTGGTCATAAATTTTCACACGGATGTCCGATTCGGCGACATAATATATCGAGACGCTCGAAATTCATCAACGGAAGCTCTCGAGAAATTCGAATGGTCATAAGTTTTCACACGAATGTCCGATTCGGGGACATAATATATCGAGACGCTCGAAATTGAACAAAGGAAGCTCTCGAGAAATTCGAATGGTCATAAGTTTTCACACGGATGTCCGATTCGGGAAAATAATATATCGAGACGCTCGAAATTGAACAAAGGAAGCTCTCGGCAAATTTGAGTGGTCATAAATTTTCACACGGATGTCCGATTCGGGGACATAATATATCGAGACGCTCGAAATTGAACAACGGAAGCTCTCGAGAAATTCGAATGGTCATAACATTTCACTCGGATGCCCGATTCGGTAAATAATATATCGAGACGCTCGAAATTGAACAACGGAAGCTCTCGAGAAAATCGAATGGTCTTAACGTTTCACACGGATGCCCGATTCAGGAAAATAATATATCGAGACGCTCGAAATTGAACAAAGGAAGCTCTCGGCAAATTTGAGTGGTCATAAATTTTCACACGGATGTCCGATTCGGCGACATAATATATCGAGACGCTCGAAATTGAACATAGGAAGCTCTCGAGATATTGTAATGGTCATAAGTTTTCACACGAATGTTCGAATCGGGGACATAACTCATCTAGACGTTCGAAATTGAACAAAGGAAGCTCTCGGCAAATTTAAGTGGTCATAAATTTTCACACGGATGTCCGATTCGGCGACATAATATATCGAGACGCTCGAAATTGAACAACGGAAGCTCTCGAGAAATTCGAATGGTCATAACATTTCACTCGGATGCCCGATTCGGGAAAATAATATATCGAGACGCTCGAAATTGAACAACGGAAGCTCTCGAGAAATTCGAATGGTCATAAGTTTTCACACGGATGTCCGATTCGGGAAAATAATATATCGAGACGATCGAAATTGAACAATGGAAGCTCTCGAGAAATTCGAATGGTCATAACATTTCACTCGGATGCCCGATTCGGGAAAATAATATATCGAGACGCTCGAAATTGAACAACGGAAGCTCTCGAGAAAATCGAATGGTCTTAACGTTTCACACGGATGTCCAATTCGGGGACATAATATATCGAGACGCTCGAAATTCAACAACGGAAGCTCTCGACAAATTTGAATGGTCATAACTTTTCACACGAATGTTCGATTCGGGGACATAACTCATCCAGACACTCGAAATTTAACAACGAAAGCTCTCGAGAAATTCGAATGGTCAAAAGTTTTCACACGGATGTCCGATTCGGGAAATAATATATCGAGACGCTCGAAATTGAACAACGGAAGCTCTCGGCAAATTTGAGTGGTCATAAATTTTCACACGGATGTCCGATTCACGCATATAATATATCGAGACGCTCGAAATTGAACAACGGAAGCTCTCGAGAAATTCGAATGGTCATAACATTTCACTCGGATGCCCGATTCGGGAAAATAATATATCGAGACGCTCGAAATTGAACAACGGAAGCTCTCGAGAAAATCGAATGGTCTTAACGTTTCACACGGATGTCCAATTCGGGGACATAATATATCGAGACGCTCGAAATTCAACAACGGAAGCTCTCGACAAATTTGAATGGTCATAACTTTTCACACGAATGTTCGATTCGGGGACATAACTCATCCAGACACTCGAAATTTAACAACGAAAGCTCTCGAGAAATTCGAATGGTCAAAAGTTTTCACACGGATGTCCGATTCGGGAAAATAATATATCGAGACGCTCGAAATTGAACAACGGAAGCTCTCGGCAAATTTGAGTGGTCATAAATTTTCACACGGATGTCCAATTCGGGGACATAATATATCGAAACGCTCGAAATTCAACAACGGAAGCTCTCGAGAAATTCGAATGGTCATAAGTTTTCACACGAATGTTCGATTCACGCATATAATATATCGAGACGCTCGAAATTGAACAATGGAAGCTCTCGAGAAATTCGAATGGTCATAACATTTCACTCGGATGCCCGATTCGGGAAAATAATATATCGAGACGCTCGAAATTGAACAACGGAAGCTCTCGAGAAAATCGAATGGTCTTAACGTTTCACACGGATGTCCAATTCGGGGACATAATATATCGAGACGCTCGAAATTGAACAACGGAAGCTCTCGGCAAATTTGAGTGGTCATAAATTTTCACACGGATGTCCAATTCGGGGACATAATATATCGAGACGCTCGAAATTCATCAACGGAAGCTCTCGAGAAATTCGAATGGTCATAAGTTTTCACACGAATGTCCGATTCGGGGACATAATATATCGAGACGCTCGAAATTGAACAAAGGAAGCTCTCGAGAAATTCGAATGGTCATAAGTTTTCACACGGATGTCCGATTCGGGAAAATAATATATCGAGACGCTCGAAATTGAACAAAGGAAGCTCTCGGCAAATTTGAGTGGTCATAAATTTTCACACGGATGTCCGATTCGGCGACATAATATATCGAGACGCTCGAAATTCATCAACGGAAGCTCTCGAGAAATTCGAATGGTCATAAGTTTTCACACGAATGTCCGATTCGGGGACATAATATATCGAGACGCTCGAAATTGAACAAAGGAAGCTCTCGAGAAATTCGAATGGTCATAAGTTTTCACACGGATGTCCGATTCGGGAAAATAATATATCGAGACGCTCGAAATTGAACAAAGGAAGCTCTCGGCAAATTTGAGTGGTCATAAATTTTCACACGGATGTCCGATTCGGCGACATAATATATCGAGACGCTCGAAATTGAACAACGGAAGCTCTCGAGAAATTCGAATGGTCATAACATTTCACTCGGATGCCCGATTCGGTAAATAATATATCGAGACGCTCGAAATTGAACAACGGAAGCTCTCGAGAAAATCGAATGGTCTTAACGTTTCACACGGATGCCCGATTCAGGAAAATAATATATCGAGACGCTCGAAATTGAACAAAGGAAGCTCTCGGCAAATTTGAGTGGTCATAAATTTTCACACGGATGTCCGATTCGGCGACATAATATATCGAGACGCTCGAAATTGAACATAGGAAGCTCTCGAGATATTGTAATGGTCATAAGTTTTCACACGAATGTTCGATTCGGGGACATAACTCATCTAGACGTTCGAAATTGAACAAAGGAAGCTCTCGGCAAATTTAAGTGGTCATAAATTTTCACACGGATGTCCGATTCGGCGACATAATATTTCGAGACGCTCGACATGAACAACAGCAAGCTCTCGAGAAATTCGAATGGTCATTACATTTCACTCGGATGTCCGATTCGGGAAAATAATATATCGAGACGCTCGAAATTGACCAACGGAAGCTCTCGAGAAAATCGAATGGTCTTAACGTTTCACACGGATGTCCAATTCGGGGACATAATATATCGAGACGCTCGAAATTCAACAACGGAAGCTCTCGACAAATTTGAATGGTCATAACTTTTCACACGAATGTTTGATTCGGGGACATAACTCATCCAGACACTCGAAATTTAACAACGAAAGCTCTCGAGAAATTCGAATGGTCAAAAGTTTTCACACGGATGTCCGATTCGGGAAAATAATATATCGAGACGCTCGAAATTGAACAACGGAAGCTCTCGACAAATTTGAGTGGTCATAAATTTTCACACGGATGTCCAATTCGGGGACATAATATATCGAAACGCTCGAAATTCAACAACGGAAGCTCTCGAGAAATTCGAATGGTCATAAGTTTTCACACGAATGTTCGATTCACGCATATAATATATCGAGACGCTCGAAATTGAACAAAGGAAGCTCTCGAGAAATTCGAATGGTCATAACATTTCACTCGGATGCCCGATTCGGGAAAATAATATATCGAGACGCTCGAAATTGAACAACGGAAGCTCTCGAGAAAATCGAATGGTCTTAACGTTTCACACGGATGTCCAATTCGGGGACATAATATATCGAGACGCTCGAAATTCAACAACGGAAGCTCTCGACAAATTTGAATGGTCATAACTTTTCACACGAATGTTCGATTCGGGGACATAATTCATCCAGACACTCGAAATTTAACAACGAAAGCTCTCGAGAAATTCGAATGGTCAAAAGTTTTCACACGGATGTCCGATTCGGGAAAATAATATATCGAGACGCTCGAAATTGAACAACGGAAGCTCTCGGCAAATTTGAGTGGTCATAAATTTTCACACGGATGTCCGATTCGGCGACATAATATATCGAGACGCTCGAAATTGAACAACGGAAGCTCTCGAGAAATTCGAATGGTCATAACATTTCACTCGGATGCCCGATTCGGGAAAATAATATATCGAGACGCTCGAAATTGAACAACGGAAGCTCTCGAGAAAATCGAATGGTCTTAACGTTTCACACGGATGTCCAATTCGGGGACATAATATATCGAGACGCTCGAAATTCAACAACGGAAGCTCTCGACAAATTTGAATGGTCATAACTTTTCACACGAATGTTCGATTCGGGGACATAACTCATCCAGACACTCGAAATTTAACAACGAAAGCTCTCGAGAAATTCGAATGGTCAAAAGTTTTCACACGGATGTCCGATTCGGGAAAATAATATATCGAGACGCTCGAAATTGAACAACGGAAGCTCTCGAGAAATTCGAATGGTCATAACATTTCACTCGGATGCCCGATTCGGGAAAATAATATATCGAGACGCTCGAAATTGAACAACGGAAGCTCTCGAGAAAATCGAATGGTCATAAGTTTTCACACGAATGTTCGATTCACGCATATAATATATCGAGACGCTCGAAATTGAACAATGGAAGCTCTCGAGAAATTCGAATGGTCATAACATTTCACTCGGATGCCCGATTCGGGAAAATAATATATCGAGACGCTCGAAATTGAACAACGGAAGCTCTCGAGAAATTCGAATGGTCATAAGTTTTCACACGGATGTCCGATTCGGGAAAATAATATATCGAGACGCTCGAAATTGAACAAAGGAAGCTCTCGGCAAATTTGAGTGGTCATAAATTTTCACACGGATGTCCGATTCGGCGACATAATATATCGAGACGCTCGAAATTGAACAGAGGAAGCTCTCGAGATATTGTAATGGTCATAAGTTTTCACACGAATGTTCGATTCGGGGACATAACTCATCTAGACGCTCGAAATTGAACAACGGAAGCTCTCGAGAAATTCGAATGGTCATAAGTTTTCACACGAATGTCCGATTCGGGGACATAATATATCGAGACGCTCGAAATTGAACCACGGAAGCTCTCGAGAAATTCGAATGGTTATAACATTTCACTCGGATGCCCGATTCGGGAAAATAATATATCAAGACGCTCGAAATTGAACAACGGATGCTCTCGAGAAAATCGAATGGTCTTAACGTTTCACATAGATGTCCGATTCGAGGACATAACTCATCTAGACGCTAGAAATTGAACATCGGAAGCTCTCGAGAAATTCGAATGGTCATAACATTTCCCTCGGATGTTCGATTCGAGGACGTAGCTCATATAGACGCTCGGAATTGAACAACGGAAGCTCTCGAAAAATTCGAATGATCATAACATTTCACCCGGATGTGCGATTTGGGGACATAATATATCGAGACGCACGAAATTGATCAACGGAACCTCTCGACAAATTTGAATGGTCATAACTTTGCACACGAATGTTCGATTCGGGGACATAACTCATCCAGACACTCGTAATTGAACAACGAAAGCTCTCGAGAAATTCGAATGGTCATAAGTTTTCACACGGATGTCCGATTCGGGAAAATAATATATCGAGACGCTCGAAATTGAACAACGGAAGCTCTCGGCAAATTTGAGTGGTCATAAATTTTCACACGGATGTCCGATTCGGGGACATAATATATCGAGACGCTCGAAATTGAACAACGGAAGCTCTCGAGAAATTCTTATGGTCATAAGTTTTCACACGAATGTTCGATTCGGGGACATAACTCATCTAGACGCTCGAAATTGAACAACGGAAGCTCTCGAGAAATTCGAATGGTCATAAGTTTTCACACGAATGTCCGATTCGGGGACATAATATATCGAGACACTCGAAATGAACATCGGAAGCTCTCGAGAAATTCGAATGGTCTTAACGTTTCACACAGATGTCCGATTCGGGGACATAACTCATCTAGACGCTCGAAATTGAACATCGGAAGCTCTCGAGAAATTCGAATGGTCATAACATTTCCGTCGGATGTCCGATTCGGGGACATAACTCATCTAGACGCTCGAAATTGAACAAAGGAAGCTCTCGAGAAATTCGAATGATCATAACTTTTCACTCGAATGTCCGATTCGGGGACATAGTATATCGAGACGCTCGAAATTCATCAACGGAAGCTCTCGAGAAATTCGAATGGTCATGACTTTTCACACGAATGTCCGATTCGGGGACATAATATATCGAGACGCTCGAAATTGAACAACGGAAGCTCTCGAGAAATTCGAATGGTCATAAGTTTTCACACGGATGTCCGATTCGGGAAAATAATATATCGAGACGCTCGAAATTGAACAACGGAAGCTCTCGGCAAATTTGAGTGGTCATAAATTTTCACACGGATGTCCGATTCGGCGACATAATATATCGAGACCCTCGAAATTGAACAGAGGAAGCTCTCGAGATATTGTAATGGTCATAAGTTTTCACACGAATGTTCGATTCGGGGACATAACTCATCTAGACGCTCGAAATTGAACAACGGAAGCTCTCGAGAAATTCGAATGGTCATAAGTTTTCACACGAATGTCCGATTCGGGGACATAATATATCGAGACGCTCGAAATTGAACCACGGAAGCTCTCGAGAAATTCGAATGGTTATAACATTTCACTCGGATGCCCGATTCGGGAAAATAATATATCGAGACGCTCGAAATTGAACAACGGATGCTCTCGAGAAAATCGAATGGTCTTAACGTTTCACATAGATGTCCGATTCGAGGACATAACTCATCTAGACGCTAGAAATTGAACATCGGAAGCTCTCGAGAAATTCGAATGGTCATAACATTTCCCTCGGATGTTCGATTCGAGGACGTAGCTCATCTAGACGCTCGGAATTGAACAACGGAAGCTCTCGAAAAATTCGAATGATCATAACATTTCACCCGGATGTGCGATTTGGGGACATAATATATCGAGACGCACGAAATTGATCAACGGAACCTCTCGACAAATTTGAATGGTCATAACTTTGCACACGAATGTTCGATTCGGGGACATAACTCATCCAGACACTCGTAATTGAACAACGAAAGCTCTCGAGAAATTCGAATGGTCATAAGTTTTCACACGGATGTCCGATTCGGGAAAATAATATATCGAGACGCTCGAAATTGAACAACGGAAGCTCTCGGCAAATTTGAGTGGTCATAAATTTTCACACGGATGTCCGATTCGGGGACATAATATATCGAGACGCTCGAAATTGAACAACGGAAGCTCTCGAGAAATTCTTATGGTCATAAGTTTTCACACGAATGTTCGATTCGGGGACATAACTCATCTAGACGCTCGAAATTGAACAACGGAAGCTCTCGAGAAATTCGAATGGTCATAAGTTTTCACACGAATGTCCGATTCGGGGACATAATATATCGAGACGCTCGAAATTGAACAACGGAAGCTCTCGAGAAAATCGAATGGTCTTAACGTTTCACACAGATGTCCGATTCGGGGACATAACTCATCTAGACGCTAGAAATTGAACATCGGAAGCTCTCGAGAAATTCGAATGGTCATAACATTTCCGTCGGATGTTCGATTCGGGGACATAACTCATCTAGACGCTCGGATTTGAACAAAGGAAGCTCTCGAGAAATTCGAATGATC
>NW_024464723.1:94917-95923 GCF_000004515.6 Glycine max
AACGGAAGCTCTCGACAAATTTGAATGGTCATAAATTTTCACACGAATGTTCGATTCGGGGACATAATATATCGAGACGCTCGAAATTCAACAACGGAAGCTCTCGACAAATTTGAATGGTCATAACTTTTCACACGAATGTTCGATTCGGGGACATAATATATCGAGACGCTCGAAATGGAACAACGGAAGCTCTCGAGAAATTCGAATGGTCATAAGTTTTCAGAAAGATGTCCGATTCGGGGACATATTATATTGAGACGCTCGAAATTGAAAAACGGAAGCTCTCGAGAAAATCGAATGGTCTTAACGTTTCACACGGATGTCCAATTCGGGGACATAATATATCGAGACGCTCGAAATTCAACAACGGAAGCTCTCGACAAATTTGAATGGTCATAACTTTTCACACGAATGTTCGATTCGGGGACATAACTCATCCAGACACTCGAAATTTAACAACGAAAGCTCTCGAGAAATTCGAATGGTCATAAGTTTTCACACGAATGTCCGATTCGGGGACATAATATATCGAGACGCTCGAAATTGAACAACGGAAGCTCTCGAGAAAATCGAATGGTCTTAACGTTTCACACAGATGTCCGATTCGGGGACATAACTCATCTAGACGCTAGAAATTGAACATCGGAAGCTCTCGAGAAATTCGAATGGTCATAACATTTCCGTCGGATGTTCGATTCGGGGACATAACTCATCTAGACGCTCGGAATTGAACAAAGGAAGCTCTCGAGAAATTCGAATGATCATAACATTTCACTCGAATGTTCGATTTGGGGACATAATATATCGAGACGCTCGAAATTCATCAACGGAAGCTCTCGAGAAATTCGAATGGTCATGACTTTTCACACGAATGTCCGATTCGGGGACATAATATATCGAGACGCTCGAAATTCATCAACGGAAGCTCTCGAGAAAATCGAATGGTCATAACATTTCACTCGGATGCCCGATTCGGGAAAATAATATATCGAGACGCTCGAAA
>NW_024464723.1:96280-97207 GCF_000004515.6 Glycine max
GACGCTCGAACTTGAACAACGGAAGCTCTCGAGAAATTCGAATGGTCTTAACGTTTCACACGGATGTCCAATTCGGGGACCTTAATATATCGAGACGCTCGAAATTCAACAACGGAAGCTCTCGAGAAATCGGAATGGTCTTAAGCTTTCACACGAATGTCCGATTCGGGGACATAATATATCGAGACGCTCGAAATTGAACAACGGAAGCTCTCGAGAAATTCGAATGGTCATAAGTTTTCACACGAATGTCCGATTCGGGGACATAATATATCGAGACGCTCGAAATTGAACAACGGAAGCTCTCGAGAAATTCGAATGGTCATAACATTTCACTCGGATGCCCGATTCGGGAAAATAATATATCGAGACGCTCGAAATTGAACAACGGAAGCTCTCGAGAAAATCGAATGGTCTTAACGTTTCACACGGATGTCCAATTCGGGGACATAATATATCGAGACGCTCGAAATTGAACAACGGAAGCTCTCGGCAAATTTGAGTGGTCATAAATTTTCACACGGATGTCCAATTCGGGGACATAATATATCGAGACGCTCGAAATTCATCAACGGAAGCTCTCGAGAAATTCGAATGGTCATAAGTTTTCACACGAATGTCCGATTCGGGGACATAATATATCGAGACGCTCGAAATTGAACAACGGAAGCTCTTGAGAAATTCGAATGGTCATAACATTTCACTCGGATGCCCGATTCGGGAAAATAATATATCGAGACGCTCGAAATTGAACAACGGAAGCTCTCGAGAAAATCGAATGGTCTTAACGTTTCACACGGATGTACCGCACTTCGGGAAAATAATATATCGAGACGCTCGAAATTGAACAACGGAAGCTCTCGAGAAATTCGAATGGTCATAAGTTTCACACGGATGTTCGATTCGCGGACATAATATATCGAGACG
>NW_024464723.1:98548-99246 GCF_000004515.6 Glycine max
CATAACTTTTCACACAGATGTCCGATTCGGGGACATAACTCATCTACACGCTCGAAATTGAACAACGGAAGCTCTCGAGAAATTCGAATGGTCATAAGTTTTCACACAGATGTCCGATTCGGGGACATAATATATCGAGACGCTCGAAATTGAACAACGGAAGCTCTCGAGAAAATCGAATTGTCTTAACTTTTCACACAGATGTCCGATTCGGGGACATAACTCATCTAGACGCTCGAAATTGAACATCGGAAGCTCTCGATAAATTCGAATGGTCATAACTTTTCACACAGATGTCCGATTCGGGGACATAATATATCGAGACGCTCGAAATTGAACAACGGATGCTCTCAAAAAATTTGAGTGGTCATAACATTTCACACGGATGTTCGATTCGGGGACATAACTCATCCAGACGCTCGAAATTGAACAACGGAAGCTCTCGAGAAATTCGAATGGTCATAAGTTTTCACACGGATGTCCGATTCGGGAAAATAATATATCGAGACCCTCGAAATTGAACAACGGAAGCTCTCGAGAAAATCGAATGGTCATAAGTTTTCACTCGAATGTTCGATTCGGGGACATAACTCATCTAGACGCTCGAAATTGAACAACGGAAGCTCTCGAGAAATTCGAATGGTCATACGTTTTCACATAGATGTCCGATTGGGGGTCATAATATATCGAGACGCTCG
>NW_024464723.1:99689-100069 GCF_000004515.6 Glycine max
TTGAACAACGGAAGCTCTCGAGAAATTCAAATGGCCATAAAATTTCACACGGATGTACGATTCGGGCGCATAATATATCGAGAGGCTCGAAATTGAACAACGGAAGCTCTTAAGATATTCAAATGGTCATAACTTTTCACACGGATTTTAGATTCGGGGTCATAATATATCGAGAAGCTCGAAATTGAACAACGGAAGCTCTCGAGAAAATCGAATGGTCATAACTTTTCACACAGATGTCCGATTCGGGGACATAACTCATCTACACGCTCGAAATTGAACAACGGAAACTCTCGAGAATTCCAATGGTCATAAGTTTTCACACTGATGTTCGATTCGGGGACATAATATATCGAGACCCTCGAAATTGAACAACGGAA
>NW_024464723.1:101324-105344 GCF_000004515.6 Glycine max
ATATATCGAGACGCTCGAAATTAAACAACGGAAGCTCTCGAAAAAAGCGAATGGTCATAACTTTTCACACAGATGTCCGATTCGGGGACATAATTCATCTAGACGCTCGAATTTTAACAACGGAAGCTCTCGAGAAATCCGAATGGTCATACGTTTTCACACGAATGTCCGATTCGGGGACATAATATATCGAGCCGCTCGAAATTGAACAACGGAAGCTCTCGACAAATTTGAGTGGTCATAACATTTCACACGGATGTTTGATTCGGGGACATAAGTCATCTAGATGCTCGAAATTGAGCAACGGAAGCTCTCGAGAAATTCGAATGATCATAACATTTCACTCGGATGTTCGATTCAGGGACATAATATATCGAGACGCTCGAAATTGAACAACGGAAGCTCTCGACAAATTTGAATGGTCATAGCTTTTCACACGAATGTTCGATTCGTGGACATAACTCATCTAGACGCTCGAAATTGAACAATGGAAGCTCTCGAGAAATTCGAATGGTATTAAGTTTTCACACGGATGTCCGATTCGGGAAAATAATATATCGAGATGCTCGAAATTGAACAACGGAAGCTCTCGAGAAAATCGAATGGTCATAAGTTTTCACACGAATGTTCGATTCGGGGACATAACTCATCTACACGCTCGAAATTGAACAACGAAAGCTTTCGAGAAATTGGAATGGTCATAAGTTTTCACACGGATGTCCGATTCGGGGACATAATATATCGAGATGCTCGAAATTGAACAACGGAAGCTCTCGAGAAAATCGAATGGTCATAACTTTTCACACAGATGTCCGATTCGATGACATAACTCATCTACACGTTCGAAATTGAACAACGAAAGCTCTCGAGAAATTCGAATGGTCATAAGTTTTCACACGGATGTCCGATTCGGGGACATAATATATCGAGATTCTCGAAATTGAACAACGGAAGCTCTCGAGAAATTCGAATGGTCATAACATTTCACTCGGATGCCCGATTCGGGGACATAATATATCGAGACGCTCGAAATTGAACAACGGAAGCTCACGAGAATATCGAATGGTCATAAGTTTTCACACGGATGTCCGATTCGGGGACATAATATATCGAGACGCTCGAAATTGAACAACGGAAGCTCTCGAGATAATCGAATGGTTATAACGTTTCACACAGATGTCCGATTCGGGGACATAACTCATCTAGACGCTCGAAATTGAACATCGGAAGCTCTCGAGAAATTTGAATGGTCATAACATTTCACTCGGATGTTTGATTCGGGGACATAATATATCGAGACGCTCGAAATTGAACAACGGAAGCTCTCGACAAATTTGAGTGGTCATAACATTTCACACGGATGTTCGATTTGGGGACATAACTCATCTAGACGCTCCAAATTGAACAACGGAAGCTCTCGAGAAATTTGAATGGTCATAAGTTTTCACACTGATGTGTGAATGTATGTATACATGATTTTGATGATGTCAAAGAAGAAGCTAACAAGGCTGCTTCAAATGATAAGCATTTGCTTCAAGAATAATTCAAGATTGCTTCAACAAACAAAGCCTTGTTTCAAGATTCACTAATTCCTCGCCTTGCCTTAAAACAAAGTGCTTTCAAGACATGGAAGACTCTGGTAATCCATTACCAGGAAGTGTAATCGATTACCAGAAGACAGGGTTGAGAAATAACTGTTGAAAAAGGTTTTGAATTTGAATTTTCAACATGTAATCGATTACCATATGTCTGTAATCGATTACCAGCAACGAAACTTTGGAAATTCAAATTCAAAAGTCATAACCCTTCAAATTATAACTGTGTAATCGATTACACAAACATTGTAATCGATTACCAGTGGAAAGTTTTCAGAAAATCTGCCAACAGTCACATCTTTTCATTAGATTTGTGAATGGTCATCAAAGGCCTATAAATAGGTGACTTGGGTACGAATTTTAGACAGAGAGTTTTGCTTGGCAAAAATGTCTTATCCTCTCAAAAGACAATGGGAGAGATTCCAAAAGAACTTCATTGTCAAATGCTCTCTCAAAAGAAATCCTTGGCCAAACACTTGCAAAATCTATAAGGATTCTTACATGATCTTCATTGTAATATTCTTCTCTTGAAGAGAGAATTCTTCTTCCATTCTTCTTATTCAATGAGATTGGTTAAGAGACTGTGAGTCTCTTGTTGCAAAGGATTCCTGAACTCAAGGGATGGGTTGTCCCTGTGTGGTTCAGACTTTGTAATGGATTTTACAAAGATAGTGGAAATCTCAAGTGGGTTGCTTGAGTACTGGACGTAGGCACGGGTTGTGGCCGAACCAGTATAAAACTGTGTTTGCATTCTCTCTTACCTTATCTCATTTATGTTATTGCAATCAATTTTGCCTTGCATGTTTATAGAACATTATTAAATTGATTGTTGTTGCTTCTTCTGCATTCTAGCCTATCCCTCTTAAGATTATTGAGGTCACAAGGTCCAACAGCATGTCCGATTTCGGGACATAATATATCGAGATGCTCGAAATTGAACAACGGAAGCTCTCGAGAAAATCGAATGGTCATAACTTTTCACACAGATGTCCGATTCGGGGACATAACTCAACTAGACGCTCGAAATTGAACAACGGAAGCCCTCGACAAATTCGAATGGTCATAACATTTCACACGAATGTTCGATTCAGGGACATAACTCATCTAGACGCTCAAAATTGAACAACGGAAGCTCTCGAGAAATTCGAATGGTCATAACATTTCACTCGGATGTTCGATACGGGGACATAATATATCGAGATGCTCGAAATTAAACAACGGAAGCTCTCGACAAATTTGAGTGGTCATAACATTTCACACGGATGTTCGATTCGGGGACATAACTCATCTAGACGCTCGAAATTGAACAACGAAAGCTCTCGAGAAATTCGAATGGTCATAACATTTCACTCGGATGTTCGATTCGGGGACATAATATATCGAGACGCTCGAAATTGAACAATGGAAGCTCTCGAAAAATTTGAGTGGTCATAACATTTCACACGGATGTTCGATTCGGGGACATAACACATCTAGACGCTCGAAATTGAACAACGGAAGCTGTCGAGAAATTTGAATGGTCATAAGTTTTCACTCGGATGTCCGATTCAGGAACATAATATATCGAGACGCTCGAAATTGAACAACGGAAGCTCTCGACAAATTTGAGTGGTCATAACTTTTCACACGGATGTCCGATTCGGGGACATAATATATCGAGACGCTCGAAATGGAACAACGGAAGCTCTCGAGAAATTCGAATGGTCATAAGTTTTCACACGAATGTTCGATTCGGGGACATAACTCATCTAGACGCCTGAAATTGAACAACGGAAGCTCTCGAGAAATTCGAATGGTCATAAGTTTTCACACAGATGTCCGATTCGGGGACATAATATATCGAGACGTTCGAAATTGAACAACGGAAGCTCTCGAGAAAATCGAATGGTCATAACTTTTCACACAGATGTCCGATTCGAGGACATAACTCATCTACACGCTCGAAATAGAACAATGAAAGCTCTCGAGAAATTCGAATGGTCATAAGTTTTCACACGGATGTCCGATTCGGGGACATAATATATCGAGATGCTCGAAATTGAACAGCGGAAGCTCTCGAGAAAATCGAATGGTCCAAACATTTCACTCGGATGCCCGATTCGGGAACATTATATATCGAGACGCTCGAAATTGAACAACGGAAGCTCTCGAGAAATTCGAATGGTCATAAGTTTTCACTCGAATGTTCGATTCGGGGACATAACTCATCTAGACGCTTGAAATTGAACAACGGAAGCTCTCGAGAAATTCGAATGGTCATAAGTTTTCACACAGATGTCCGATTTGGGGACACAATATATCGAGACGCTCGAAATTGAACAACGGAAGCTCTCGACAAATTTGAGTGGTCATCAATTTTCACACGGATGTCCGATTCGGGGACATAATATATCGAGATGCTCGGAATGGAACAACGGAAGCTCTC
>NW_024464723.1:106137-107686 GCF_000004515.6 Glycine max
ATCGAGATGCTCGAAATGGAACAACGGAAGCTCTCGAGAAATTCGAATGGTCATAAGTTTTCACACGAATGTTCGATTCGGGGACATAACTCATCTAGACGCTTGAAATTGAACAACGGAAGCTCTCGAGAAATTCGAATGGTCATAAGTTTTCACACAGATGTCCGATTCGGGGACATAATATATCGAGACGTTCGAAATTGAACAACGGAAGCTCTCGAGAAAATCGAATGGTCATAACTTTTCACACAGATGTCCGATTCGAGGACATAACTCATCTACACGCTCGAAATTGAACAACGGAAACTCTCGAGAAATTCGAATGGTCATAAGTTTTCACACTGATGTCCGATTCGGGGACATAATATATCGAGACGCTCGATATTGAACAACGGAAGCTCTCGGGAAAATCGAATGGTCATAACTTTTCACACGAATGTTCGATTCGGGGACATAACTCATCTAGACGCTCGAAATTGAACAACGGAAGCTCTCGAGAAATTCGAATGGTCATAAGTTTTCACACGGATGTCCGATTCGGGAATATAATATATCGAGACGCTCGAAATTGAACAATGGAAGCTCTCGACAAATTTGAGTGGTCATAACTTTTCACACGAATGTCCGATTCGGGGACATAATATATCGAGACGCTCGAAATGGAACAATGGAAGCTGTC
This sequence comes from Glycine max, assembly GCF_000004515.6. Lineage (NCBI taxonomy): Eukaryota > Viridiplantae > Streptophyta > Magnoliopsida > Fabales > Fabaceae > Glycine > Glycine max. The sequence goes on from NW_024464723.1 coordinate 106,817, forward strand.
GAGAAATCCGCATGGTCATAACTTCTCACACGAATGTTCGATTCGAGGACATAACTCATCTAGACGCTCGAAATTGAACATCGGAAGCTCTCGAGAAATTCGAATGGTCATAAGTTTTCACACAGATGTCCGATTCGGGGAAATAATATATCGAGACGCTCGAAATTGAACAACGGAAGCTCTCGACAAATTTGAGTGGTCATAACTTTTCACACGGATGTCCGATTCGGGGACATAATATATCGAGACGCTCGAAATGGAACAACGGAAGCTGTCGAGAAATTTGAATGGTCATAAGTTTTCACTCGGATGCCCGATTCAGGAAAATAATATATCGAGACGCTCGAAATTGAACAACGGAAGCTCTCGACAAATTTGAGTGGTCATAAGTTTTCACACGGATGTCCGATTCGGGGACATAATATATCGAGATGCTCGAAATGGAACAACGGAAGCTCTCGAGAAATTCGAATGGTCATAAGTTTTCACACGAATGTTCGATTCGGGGACATAACTCATCTAGACGCCTGAAATTGAACAACGGAAGCTCTCGAGAAATTCTAATGGTCATAAGTTTTCACACAGATGTCCGATTCGGGGACATAATATATCGAGACGTTCGAAATTGAACAACGGAAGCTCTCGAGAAAATCGAATGGTCATAACTTTTCACACAGATGTCCGATTCGAGGACATAACTCATCTACACGCTCGAAATTGAACAATGAAAGCTCTCGAGAAATTCGAATGGTCATAAGTTTTCACACGGATGTCCGATTCGGGGACATAATATATCGAGATGCTCGAAATTGAACAGCGGAAGCTCTCGAGAAAATCGAATGGTCACAACATTTCACTCGGATGCCCGAT
>NW_024464723.1:120316-121976 GCF_000004515.6 Glycine max
TGTCCGATTCGGGGACATAATATATCGAGATGCTCGAAATGGAACAACGGAAGCTCTCGAGAAATTCGAATGGTCATAAGTTTTCACACGAATGTTCGATTCGGGGACATAACTCATCTAGACGCCTGAAATTGAACAACGGAAGCTCTCGAGAAATTCGAATGGTCATAAGTTTTCACACAGATGTCCGATTCGGGGACATAATATATCGAGACGTTCGAAATTGAACAACGGAAGCTCTCGAGAAAATCGAATGGTCATAACTTTTCACACAGATGTCCGATTCGAGGACATGACTCATCTACACGCTCGAAATTGAACAATGAAAGCTCTCGAGAAATTCGAATGGTCATAAGTTTTCACACGGATGTCCGATTCGGGGACATAATATATCGAGATGCTCGAAATTGAACAGCGGAAGCTCTCGAGAAAATCGAATGGTCACAACATTTCACTCGGATGCCCGATTCGGGAACATTATATATCGAGACGCTCGAAATTGAACAACGGAAGCTCTCGAGAAATTCGAATGGTCATAAGTTTTCACTCGAATGTTCGATTCGGGGACATAACTCATCTAGACGCTCGAAATTGAACAACGGAAGCTCTCGAGAAATTCGAATGGTCATACGTTTTCACACAGATGTCCGATTCGGGGTCATAATATATCGAGACGCTCGAAATTGAACAACGGAAGCTCTCGAGAAAATCGAATGGTCATAACTTTTCACACAGATGTCCGATTCGGGGACATAACTCATCTACACGCTCGAAATTGAACAACGGAAGCTCTCGAGAAATTCGAATGGTCATAAGTTTTCACACTGATGTCCGATTCGGGGACATAACTCATCTAGACGCTCGAAATTGAACAACGGAAGCTCTCGAGAAATTCGAATGGTCATAAGTTTTCACACGGATGTCCGATTCGGGAATATAATATATCGAGACGCTCGAAATTGAACAATGGAAGCTCTCGACAAATTTGAGTGGTCATAACTTTTCACACGAATGTCCGATTCGGAGACATAATATATCGAGACGCTCGAAATGGAACAACGAAAGCTGTCGAGAAATTCGAATGGTCATAAGTTTTCACACGAATGTTCGATTCGAGGACATAACTCATCTAGACGCTTGAAATTGAACAACGGAAGCTCTCGAGATATTCGAATGGTCATAAGTTTTCACACAGATGTCCGATTTGGGGACATAATATATCGAGACGCTCGAAATTGAACAACGGAAGCTCTCGACAAATTTGAGTGGTCATCACTTTTCACACGGATGTCCGATTCGGGGACATAATATATCGAGATGCTCGAAATGGAACAACGGAAGCTCTCGAGAAATTCGAATGGTCATAAGTTTTCACACGAATGTTCGATTCGGGGACATAACTCATCTAGACGCCTGAAATTGAACAACGGAAGCTCTCGAGAAATTCGAATGGTCATAAGTTTCACACAGATGTCCGATTCGGGGGACATAATATATCGAGACGCTCGATATTGAACAACGGAAGCGTCTCGGGAAAATCGAATGGTCATAAGTTTTCACACGAATGTTCGATTCGAGGACATAACTCATCTAGACGCTTGAAATTGAACAACGGAAGCTCTCGAGAAATTCGAATGGTCATAAGTTTTCACACAGATGT
>NW_024464723.1:122332-125255 GCF_000004515.6 Glycine max
TTTCACACAGATGTCCGATTCGGGGACATAACTCATCTACACTCTCGAAATTGAACAACGGAAGCTCTCGAGAAATTCGAATGGTCATAAGTTTTCACACTGATGTCCGATTCGGGGACATAATATATCGAGACGCTCGATATTGAACAACGGAAGCTCTCGGGAAAATCGAATGGTCATAACTTTTCACACGAATGTTCGATTCGGGGACATAACTCATCTAGACGCTCGAAATTGAACAACGGAAGCTCTCGAGAAATTCGAATGGTCATCACTTTTCACACGGATGTCCGATTCGGGGACATAATATATCGAGACGCTCGAAATGGAACAACGGAAGCTGTCGAGAAATTCGAATGGTCATAAGTTTTCACACGAATGTTCGATTCTAGGACATAACTCATCTAGACGCTTGAAATTGAACAACGGAAGCTCTCGAGAAATTCGAATGGTCATAAGTTTTCACACAGATGTCCGATTTGGGGACATAATATATCGAGACGCTCGAAATTGAACAACGGAAGCTCTCGACAAATTTGAGTGGTCATCACTTTTCACACGGATGTCCGATTCGGGGACATAATATATCGAGATGCTCGAAATGGAACAACGGAAGCTCTCGAGAAATTCGAATGGTCATAACTTTTCACACAGATGTCTGATTCGGGGACATAACTCATCTACACGCTCGAAATTGATCAACGGAAGCTCTCGAGAAATTCGAATGGTCATAAGTTTTCACACGAATATTCGATTCGGGGACATAACTCATCTAGACGCCTGAAATTGAACAACGGAAGCTCTCGAGAAATTCGAATGGTCATAACTTTTCACACAGATGTCCGATTCGAGGACATAACTCATCTACACGCTCGAAATTGAACAATGAAAGCTCTCGAGAAATTCGAATGGTCATAAGTTTTCACACGGATGTCCGATTCGGGGACATAATATATCGAGATGCTCGAAATTGAACAGCGGAAGCTCTCGAGAAAATCGAATGGTCACAACATTTCACTCGGATGCCCGATTCGGGAACATTATATATCGAGACGCTCGAAATTGAACAACGGAAGCTCTCGAGAAATTCGAATGGTCATAAGCTTTCACTCGAATGTTCGATTCGGGGACATAACTCATCTAGACGCTCGAAATTGATCAACGGAAGCTCTCGAGAAAATCGAATGGTCATACGTTTTCACACAGATGTCCGATTCGGGGACATAATATATCGAGACGCTCGAAATTGAACAACGGAAGCTCTCGAGAAAATCGAATGGTCATAACTTTTCACACAGATGTCCGATTCGGGGACATAACCCATCTACACGCTCGAAATTGAACAACGGAAACTCTCGAGAAATTCGAATGGTCATAAGTTTTCACACTGATGTCCGATTCGGGGACATAATATATCGAGACGCTCGATATTGAACAACGGAAGCTCTCGGGAAAATCGAATGGTCATAACTTTTCACACGAATGTTCGATTCGGGGACATAACTCATCTAGACGCTCGAAATTGAACAACGGAAGCTCTCGAGAAATTCGAATGGTCATACGTTTTCACACAGATGTCCGATTCGGGGTCATAATATATCGAGACGTTCGAAATTGAACAACGGAAGCTCTCGAGAAAATCGAATGGTCATAACTTTTCACACAGATGTCCGATTCGAGGACATAACTCATCTACACGCTCGAAATTGAACAATGAAAGCTCTCGAGAAATTCGAATGGTCATAAGTTTTAACACGGATGTCCGATTCGGGGACATAATATATCGAGATGCTCGAAATTGAACAGCGGAAGCTCTCGAGAAAATCGAATGGTCACAACATTTCACTCGGATGCCCGATTCGGGAACATTATATATCGAGACGCTCGAAATTGAACAACGGAAGCTCTCGAGAAATTCGAATGGTCATAAGTTTTCACTCGAATGTTCGATTCGGGGACATAACTCATCTAGACGCTCGAAATTGAACAACGGAAGCTCTCGAGAAAATCGAATGGTCATACGTTTTCACACAGATGTCCGATTCGGGGACATAATATATCGAGACGCTCGAAATTGAACAACGGAAGCTCTCGAGAAAATCGAATGGTCATAACTTTTCACACAGATGTCCGATTCGGGGACATAACTCATCTACACGCTCGAAATTGAACAACGGAAACTCTTGAGAAATTCGAATGGTCATAAGCTTTCACACTGATGTCCGATTCGGGGACATAATATATCGAGACGCTCGATATTGAACAACGGAAGCTCTCGGGAAAATCGAATGGTCATAACTTTTCACACGAATGTTCGATTCGGGGACATAACTCATCTAGACGCTCGAAATTGAACAACGGAAGCTCTCGAGAAATTCGAATGGTCATAAGTTTTCACACGGATGTCCGATTCGGGAATATAATATATCGAGATGCTCGAAATTGAACAATGGAAGCTCTCGACAAATTTGAGTGGTCATAACTTTTCACATGAATGTCCGATTCGGGGACATAATATATCGAGACGCTCGAAATGGAACAACGGAAGCTGTCGAGAAATTCGAATGGTCATAAGTTTTCACACGAATGTTCGATTCGAGGACATAACTCATCTAGACGCTTGAAATTGAACAACGGAAGCTCTCGAGAAATTCGAATGGTCATAAGTTTTCACACAGATGTCCGATTTGGGGACATAATATGTCGAGACGCTCGAAATTGAACAACGGAAGCTCTCGACAAATTTGAGTGGTCATCACTTTTCACACGGATGTCCGATTCGGGGACATAATATATCGAGATGCTCGAAATGGAACAACGGAAGCTCTCGAGAAATTCGAATGGTCATAAGTTTTCACACGAATGTTCGATTCGGGGACATAACTCATCTAGACGCTTGAAATTGAACAACGGAAGCTCTCGA
>NW_024464723.1:128647-133792 GCF_000004515.6 Glycine max
GCGAAGCTCTCGAGAAATTCGAATGGTCATAAGTTTCACACAGATGTCCGATTCGGGGACATAATATATCGAGACGCTCAGAAATTAACAAATGGAAGCTCTCGAGAAAATCGAAATGGTCATAACTTTTCACACAGATGTCTGATTCGGGGACATAACTCATCTACACGCTCGAAATTGAGCAACGGAAACTCTCGAGAAATTCGAATGGTCATACGTCTTCACACTGATGTCCGATTCGGGGACATAATATATCGAGACGCTCGATATTGAACAACGGAAGCTCTCAGGAAAATCGAATGGTCATAACTTTTCGCACGAATGTTCGATTCGGGGACAAAACTCATCTAGACGCTCGAAATTGAACAACGGAAGTTCTTGAGAAATTCGAATGGTCATAAGTTTTCACACGAATGTCCGATTCGGGAATATAATATATCGAGACGCTCGAAATTGAACAACGGAAGCTCTCGACAAATTTGAGTGGTCATAACTTTTCACACGAATGTCCGATTCGGGGACATAATATATCGAGACGCTCGAAATAGAACAACGGAAGCTCTCGAGAAATTTGAATGGTCATAAGTTTTCACACGAATGTTCGATTCGGGGACATAACTCATCTAGACGCCTGAAATTGAACAACGGAAGTTCTCGAGAAATTCGAATGGTCATAAGTTTTCACACAGATGTCCGATTCGGGGACATAATATATCGAGACGCTCGAAATTGAACAACGGAAGCTCTCGAGAAAATCGAATGGTCATAACTTTTCACACAGATGTCCGATTCGGGGACATAACTCATCTACACGCTCGAAATTGAACAACGGAAGCTCTCGAGAAATTCGAATGGTCATAAGTTTTAACACGGATGTCCGATTCGGGGACATAATATATCGAGATGCTCGAAATTGAACAACGGAAGCCGTCGAGAAATTTGAATGGTCACAACATTTCACTCGGATGCCCGATTCGGCAACATAATATATCGAGATGCTCGAAATTGAACAACGGAAGCTCTTGAAAAATTTGAGTGGTCATAACATTTCACACGGATGTTCGATTCGTGGACATAACTCATCTTGACGCTCGAAATTGAAAAACGGAAGCTCTCGAAAGATTCGAATGGTCATAAGTTTTTACACGGATGTCCGATTCGGGAAAATAATATATCGAGACGCTCGAAACTGAACAACGGAAGCTCTCGACAAATTTGAGTGGTCATAACTTTTCACACGGATGTCCGATTCGGCGACATAATATATCGAGATGCTCTAAATGGAACAACGGAAGCTCTCGAGAAATTCGAATGGTCATAAGTTTTCACACGAATGTTCGATTCGGGGACATAACTCATCTAGACGCCTGAAATTGAACAACGGAATCTCTCGAGAAATTCGAATGGTCATAAGTTTTCACACAGATGTCCGATTCGGGGACATAATATATCGAGACGCTCGAAATTGAACAATGGAAGCTCTCGAAAAATTCGAGTGGTCATAACTTTTCACACGGATGTCCGATTCGCGGACATAACACATCTAGACGCTCGAAATTGAACAACGGAAGCTCTCGAGAAATTCGAATGGTCATAAGTTTTCACACGGATGTCCGATTCGGGAACATAATATATCGAGACGCTCGAAATTGAACAACGGAAGCTCTCGACAAATTCGAATGGTCATAACTTTTCACACGGATGTCCGATTCGGGGACATAATATATCGAGACGCTCGAAATGGAACAACGGAAGCTGTCGAGAAATTCGAATGGTCATAAGTTTTCACACGAATGTTCGATTCGAGGACATAACTCATCTAGACGCTTGAAATTGAACAACGGAAGCTCTCGAGAAATTCGAATGGACATAAGTTTTCACACAGATGTCCGATTCGGGGACATAATATATCGAGACGCTCGAAATTGAACAACGGAAGCTCTCGACAAATTTGAATGGTCATAACTTTCACACGGATGTCTGATTCGGGGACATAATATATCGAGACGCTCGAAATTGAACAACGAAGCTCTCGAGAAATTCGAATGGTCATAAGTTTTCACACGGATGTCCGATTCGGGAACATAATATATCGAGACGCTCGAAATTGAACAACGGAAGCTCTCGACAAATTCGAGTGGTCATAACTTTTCACACGGATGTCCGATTCGGGGACATAATATATCGAGACGCTCGAAATTGAACAACGGAAGCTCTCGAGAAATTCGAATGGTCATAAGTTTTCACACGAATGTTCGATTCGGGGACATAACTCATCTAGACGCTTGAAATTGAACAACGGAAGCTCTCGAGAAATTCGAATGGTCATAAGTTTTCACACAGATGTCCGATTCGGGGACATAATATATCGAGACGTTCGAAATTGAACAACGGAAGCTCTCGAGAAAATCGAATGGTCATAACTTTTCACACAGATGTCCGATTCGAGGACATGACTCATCTACACGCTCGAAATTGAACAATGAAAGCTCTCGAGAAATTCGAATGGTCATAAGTTTTCACACGGATGTCCGATTCGGGGACATAATATATCGAGATGCTCGAAATTGAACAGCGGAAGCTCTCGAGAAAATCGAATGGTCACAACATTTCACTCGGATGCCCGATTCGGGAACATTATATATCGAGACGCTCGAAATTGAACAACGGAAGCTCTCGAGAAATTCGAATGGTCATAAGTTTTCACTCGAATGTTCGATTCGGGGACATAACTCATCTAGACGCTCGAAATTGAACAACGGAAGCTCTCGAGAAATTCGAATGGTCATACGTTTTCACACAGATGTCCGATTCGGGGTCATAATATATCGAGACGCTCGAAATTGAACAACGGAAGCTCTCGAGAAAATCGAATGGTCATAACTTTTCACACAGATGTCCGATTCGGGGACATAACTCATCTACACGCTCGAAATTGAACAACGGAAACTCTCGAGAATTCGAATGGTCATAAGTTTTCACACTGATGTTCGATTCGGGGACATAATATATCGAGACCCTCGAAATTGAACAACGGAAGCTCTCGGGAAAATCGAATGGTCATAACTTTTCACACGAATGTTCGATTCGGGGACATAACTCATCTAGACGCTCGAAATTGAACAACGGAAGCTCTCGAGAAATTCGAATGGTCATAAGTTTTCACACGGATGTCCGATTCGGGAATATAATATATCGAGACGCTCGAAATTGAACAACGGAAGCTCTCGACAAATTTGAGTGGTCATAACTTTTCACACGAATGTCCGATTCGGGGACATAATATATCGAGACGCTCGAAATGGAACAACGGAAGCTCTCGAGAAATTCGAATGGTCATAAGTTTTCACACGAATGTCCGATTCGGGGACATAACTCATCTAGACGCTCGAAATTGAACAACGGAAGCTCTCGAGAAATTCGAATGGTCATAAGTTTTCACACAGATGTCCGATTTCGGGACATATATATCGAGACGCTCGAATGAACAACGGAAGCTCTCGACAAATTTGAGTGGTCATCACTTTTCACACGGATGTCCGATTCGGGGACATAATATATCGAGATGCTCGAAATGGAACAACGGAAGCTCTCGAGAAATTCGAATGGTCATAAGTTTTCACACGAATGTTCGATTGGGGGACATAACTCATCTAGACGCTTGAAATTGAACAACGGAAGCTCTCGAGAAATTCGAATGGTCATAAGTTTTCACACAGATGTCCGATTCGGGGACATAATATATCGAGACGCTCGAAATTGAACAATGGAAGCTCTCGAGAAAATCGAATGGTCATAACTTTTCACACAGATGTCTGATTCGGGGACATAACTCATCTACACGCTCGAAATTGAACAACGGAAACTCTCGAGAAATTCGAATGGTCATACGTCTTCACACTGATGTCCGATTCGGGGACATAATATATCGAGACGCTCGATATGGAACAACGGAAGCTCTCAGGAAAATCGAATGGTCATAACTTTTCGCACGAATGTTCGATTGGGGGACAAAACTCATCTAGACGCTCGAAATTGAACAACGGAAGTTCTTGAGAAATTCGAATGGTCATAAGTTTTCACACGAATGTCCGATTCGGGAATATAATATATCGAGACGCTCGAAATTGAACAACGGAAGCTCTCGACAAATTTGAGTGGTCATAACTTTTCACACGAATGTCCGATTCGGGGACATAATATATCGAGACGCTCGAAATAGAACAACGGAAGCTCTCGAGAAATTTGAATGGTCATAAGTTTTCACACGAATGTTCGATTCGGGGACATAACTCATCTAGACGCCTGAAATTGAACAACGGAAGCTCTCGAGAAATTCGAATGGTCATAAGTTTTCACACAGATGTCCGATTCGGGGACATAATATATCGAGACGCTCGAAATTGAACAACGGAAGCTCTCGAGAAAATCGAATCGTCATAACTTTTCACACAGATGTCCGATTCGGGGACATAACTCATCTACACGCTCGAAATTGAACAACGGAAGCTCTCGAGAAATTCGAATGGTCATAAGTTTTAACACGGATGTCCGATTCGGGGACATAATATATCGAGATGCTCGAAATTGAACAACGGAAGCCCTCGAGAAATTTGAATGGTCACAACATTTCACTCGGATGCCCGATTCGGCAACATAATATATCGAGATGCTCGAAATTGAACAACGGAAGCTCTTGAAAAATTTGAGTGGTCATAACATTTCACACGGATGTTCGATTCCGGGACATAACTCATCTTGACGCTCGAAATTGAAAAACGGAAGCTCTCGAAAAATTCGAATGGTCATAAGTTTTTACACGGATGTCCGATTCGGGAAAATAATATATCGCGACGCTCGAAACTGAACAACGGAAGCTTTCGACAAATTTGAGTGGTCAAAACTTTTCACACGGATGTCCGATTCGGCGACATAATATATCGAGATGCTCTAAATGGAACAACGGAAGCTCTCGAGAAATTCGAATGGTCATAAGTTTTCACACGAATGTTCGATTCGGGGACATAACTCATCTAGACGCCTGAAATTGAACAACGGAATCTCTCGAGAAATTCGAATGGTCATAAGTTTTCACACAGATGTCCGATTCGGGGACATAATATATCGAGACGCTCGAAATTGAAC
>NW_024464723.1:133892-135628 GCF_000004515.6 Glycine max
TAAGCTCATCGGCGTCCGGATAAATGTAGGCTCGACCCGCGAATGTTCGATTCACGGACATAACACATCTAGACGCTCGAAATTGAACAACGGAAGCTGTCGAGAAATTCGAATGGTCATAAGTTTTCACTCGGATGCCCGATTCAGGAAAATAATATATCGAGACGCTCGAAATTGAACAACGGAAGCTCTCGACAAATTTGAGTGGTCATAACTTTTCACACGGATGTCCGATTGGGGGACATAATATATCGAGATGCTCGAAATGGAACAACGGAAGCTCTCGAGAAATTCGAATGGTCATAAGTTTTCACACGAATGTTCGATTCGGAGACATAACTCATCTAGACGCCTGAAATTGAACAACGGAAGCTCTCGAGAAATTCGAATGGTCATAAGTTTTCACACAGATGTCCGATTCGGGGACATAATATATCGAGACGTTCGAAATTGAACAACGGAAGCTCTCGAGAAAATCGAATGGTCATAACTTTTCACACAGATGTCCGATTCGAGGACATAACTCATCTACACGCTCGAAATTGAACAATGAAAGCTCTCGAGAAATTCGAATGGTCATAAGTTTTCAGACGGATGTCCGATTCGGGGACATAATATGTCGAGATGCTCGAAATTGAACAGCGGAAGCTCTCGAGAAAATCGAATGGTCACAACATTTCACTCGGATGCCCGATTCGGGAACATTATATATCGAGACGCTCGAAATTGAACAACGGAAGCTCTCGAGAAATTCGAATGGTCATAAGTTTTCACTCGAATGTTCGATTCGGGGACATAACTCATCTAGACGCTCGAAATTGAACAACGGAAGCTCTCGAGAAATTCGAATGGTCATACGTTTTCACACAGATGTCCGATTCGGGGTCATAATATATCGAGACGCTCGAAATTGAACAACGGAAGCTCTCGAGAAAATCGAATGGTCATAACTTTCACACAGATGTCCGATTCGGGGACATAACTCATCTACACGCTCGAAATTGAACAACGGAAACTCTCGAGAATTCGAATGGTCATAAGTTTTCACACTGATGTTCGATTCGGGGACATAATATATCGAGACCCTCGAAATTGAACAACGGAAGCTCTCGGGTAATTCGAATGGTCATAACTTTTCACACGAATGTTCGATTCGGGGACATAACTCATCTAGACGCTAGAAATTGAACAACGGAAGCTCTCGAGAAATTCGAATGGTCATAAGTTTTCACACAGATGTCCGATTCGGGGACATAATATATCGAGACGCTCGAAATTGAACAACGGAAGCTCTCTAGAAAATCGAATGGTCATAACTTTTCACACAGATGTCCGATTCGGGGACATAACTGATCTACACGCTCGAAATTGAACAACGGAAGCTCTCGAGAAATTCGAATGGTCATAAGTTTTCACACGGATGTCCGATTCGGGGACATAATATATCGAGATGCTCGAAATTGAACAACGGAAGCTCTCGAGAAATTCGAATGGTCACAACATTTCACTCGGATGCCCGATTCGGGAACATAATATATCAAGACGCTCGAAATTGAACAACGGATGCTCTAGAAAAATTTGAGTGGTCATAACATTTCATACGGATGTTCGATTCGGGGACATAACTCATCTAGACGCTCGAAATTGAACAACGGAAGCTCTCAAGAAATTCGAATGATCATAACGTTTCACTCGGATGTTCGATTCGGGGACATAATATATCGAGACGCTCGAAA
>NW_024464723.1:135933-136824 GCF_000004515.6 Glycine max
AATGGTCATAACTTTTAACACGAATGTTCGATTCGAGGACATAACTCATCTAGACGCTCGAAATTGAACAACGGAAGCTCTCGAGAAATTCGAATGGTCATAAGTTTTCACACAGATGTCCGATTCGGGGACATAATATATCGAGACGCTCGAAATTGAACAACGGAAGCTCTCGAGAAATTCGAATTGTCATAAGTTTCACACGGATGTCCGATTCGGGGACATAACTCATGTAGACGCTCGACATTGACAACCGGAAGCTCTCGAGAAATTCGAATGGTCATAAGTTTTCACACGCATGTTCGATTCGGGGACATAACTCATCTAGACGCCTGAAATTGAACAACGGAAGCTCTCGAGAAATTCGAATGGTCATACGTTTTCACACAGATGTCCGATTCGGGGACATAATATATCGAGACGCTCGAAATTGAACAACGGAAGCTCTCGGGAAAATCGAATGGTCATAACTTTTCACACGAATGTTCGATTCGGGGACATAACTCATCTAGACGCTCGAAATTGAACAACGGAAGCTCTCGAGAAATTCGAATGGTCATAAGTTTTCACACGGATGTCCGATTCGGGAATATAATATATCGAGACGCTCGAAATTGAACAACGGAAGCTCTCGACAAATTTGAGTGGTCATAACCTTTCACACGAATGTCCGAATCGGGGACATAATATATCGAGACGCTCGATATGGAACAATGGAAGCTCTCGAGAAATTCAAATGGTCATAAGTTTTCACACGAATGTTCGATTCGGGGACATAACTCATCTAGACGCCTGAAATTGAACAACGGAAGCTCTCGAGAAATTTGAATGGTCATAAGTTTTCACACAGATGTCCGATTCGGGGACATAATATATCGAGATGCTCGAAAT
>NW_024464723.1:143378-143744 GCF_000004515.6 Glycine max
AAGCTCTCGATAAATTCTAATGGGGGAAAAGTTTCACTCGTATGTTCGACTCGGGGACATAATATATTTAGACGCTCGAAATTGAACAACGGAAGCTCTCGACAAATTTGAGTGGTCATAACATTTCACACAGATGTCCGATTCGGGGACATAACTCATCTAGACGCTCGAAATTGAACAACGGAAGCTCTCGAGAAATTCGAATGGTCATAAGTTTTCACACGGATGTCCGATTCGGGGACGTAATATATCGAGACGTTCGAAATAGAACAACGGAAGCTCTCGAGAAATTGGAATGGTCATAACTTTTCACTCGGATGCCCGATTCGGGAACATAATTTATCGACACGCTCGAAATTGAACAAC
>NW_024464723.1:156197-157037 GCF_000004515.6 Glycine max
TGTTCGATTCGGGGGACATAACTCATCTAGACGCTCGAAATTGAACAACGGGAAGCTCTCGAGAAATTCGAATGGTCATAAAGTTTTCACACGGATGTCCGATTCGGGAATATAATATATAGAGACGCTCGAAATTGAACAACGGAAGCTCTCGACAAATTTGAGTGGTCTTAACTTTTCACACGGATGTCCGATTCGGGGACATAAGATATCGAGACGCTCAAAATTGAACAACGGAAGCACTCGAGAAAATCGAATGGTCATAAATTTTCACACGAATGTTCGATTCGGGGACATAACTCATCTAGACGCCTGAAATTGAACAACGGAAGCTCTCTAGAAATTCGAATGGTCATAAGTTTTCACACGGATGTCCGATTCGGGAATATAATATATAGAGACGCTCGAAATTGAACAACGGAAGCTCTCGACAAATTTGAGTGGTCTTAACTTTTCACACGGATGTCCGATTCGGGGACATAATATATCGAGATGCTCGAAATGGAACAATGGAAGCTCTCGAGAAATTCAAATGGTCATAAGTTTTCACACGAATGTTCGATTCGGGGACATAACTCATCTAGACGCTTGGAATTGAACAACGAATTTCTCGAGAAATTCAAATGTCATAACTTTTCACACGTATGTCCGATTCAGGGACATAATATATCGAGACTTTCGAAATTGAACAACGGAAACTCTCGAGAAATTCAAATGGTCACCACATTTCACTCGGATGCCCGATTCGGGAACATAATATATCGAGAAGCTTGAAATTGAACAACGGAAGCTCTCGAGAAATTCTCTATTCGATTGCCCATAATCAGCCGAATGTTCGAT
>NW_024464723.1:158231-159082 GCF_000004515.6 Glycine max
GATTCGGGGACATAATATATCGAGATGCTCGAAATTGAACAACGGAAGCTCTCGAGAAATTCGAATGGTCATAAGTTTTCAGTCGAATGTTCGATTCGGGGACATAACTCATCTAGACGCTCGAAATTGAACAACGGAGGCTCTCGAGAAATTCGAATGGTCATACGTTTTCACACAGATGTCCGATTCGGGGTCATAATATATCGAGACGCTCGAAATTGAACAACGGAAGGTCTCGATAAAATCGAATGGTCATAACTTTTCACACAGATGTCCGATTCGGGGACATAACTCATCTACACGCTCGAAATTGAACAATGGAGGCTCTCGAGAAATTCGAATGGTCATACGTTTTCACACAGATGTCCGATTCGGGGTCATAATATATCGAGACGCTCGAAATTGAACAACGGAAGGTCTCGATAAAATCGAATGGTCATAACTTTTCACACAGATGTCCGATTCGGGGACATAACTGATCTACACGCTCGAAATTGAATAACGGAAGCTCTCGAGAAATTCGAATGGTCATAAGTTTTCACACAGATGTCCGATTCGGGGACATAATATATCGAGACGCTCGAAATTGAACAACGGAAGCTCTCGAGAAAATCGAATGGTCATAAATTTTCACACGAATGTTCGATTCGGGGAGATAACTCATCTAGACGCTCGAAATTGAACAACGGAAGCTCTCGAGAAATTCGAATGGTCATAACTTTTCACACGGATGTCCGATTCGGGAACATAATATATAGAGACGCTCGAAATTGAACAACGGAAGTTCTCGACAAATTTGAATGGTCTTAACTTTTCACACGGATGTCCGATTCGGGGACATAATATATCGA
>NW_024464723.1:159305-160581 GCF_000004515.6 Glycine max
CGAATTGTCATAACTTTTCACACAGATGTCCGATTCGGGGACATAACTCATCTACACGCTCGAAATTGAATAACGGAAGCTCTCGAGAAATTCGAATGGTCATAAGTTTTCACACAGATGTCCGATTCGGGGACATAATATATCGAGACGCTCGAAATTGAACAACGGAAGCTCTCGAGAAAATCGAATGGTCATAACTTTTCACACAGATGTCCGATTCGAGGACATAACTCATCTACACGCTCGAAATTGAACAATGAAAGCTCTCGAGAAATTCGAATGGTCATAAGTTTTCACACGCATGTTCGATTCGGGGACATAATATATCGAGACGCTCGAAATTAAAACAACGGAAGCACTCAAGAAAATCGAATGGTCATAAATTTTCACACGAATGTTCGATTCGGGGACATAACTCATCTAGACGCTCGAAATTGAACAACGGAAGCTCTCGAGAAATTCAAATGGTCATAAGTTTTCACACGGATGTCCGATTCGGGAATATAATATATCGAGACGCTCGAAATTGAACAACGGAAGCTCTCGACAAATTTGAGTGGTCTTAACTTTTCACACGGATGTCTGATTCGGGGACATAATATATCGAAACGCTCGAAATGGAACAACGGAAGCTCTCGAGAAAATTGAATGGTCATAACTTTTCACACAGATGTCCGATTCGGGGACAGAACTCATCTACACGCTCGAAATTAAACAACGGAAGCTCTCGAGAAATTTGAATTGTCATAGGTTATCACACGGATGTCCGATTCGGGGACATAACTCATGTAGACGCTCGAAATTGAACAACGGAAGCTCTCGAGAAATTCGAATGGTCATAAGTTTTCACTCGAATGTTCGATTCGGGGACATAACTCATCTAGACGCTCGAAATTGAACAACAGAAGCTCTCGGGAAATTCGAATGGTCATACGTTTTCACACAGATGTCCGATTCGGGGTCATAATATATCGAGACTCTCGAAATTGAACAACGGAAGCTCTTGAGAAAATCGAATGGTCATAACTTTTCACACAGATGTCCGATTCGGGGACATAATATATCGAGATGCTCGAAATTGAATAACGGAAGCTCTCGAGAAATTCGAATGGTCATAACATTTCACTCGGATGTTCGATTCGGTGACATAATATATCGAGACGCTCGAAATTGAACAACGGAAGATCTCGAAAAATTTGAATGGTCATAACTTTTAACACGAATGTTCGATTCGAGGACATAACTCATCCCCATTTTGTTTGACAACGGAAGCTCT